>NC_089587.1:144368657-144668657 GCF_019320115.1 Miscanthus floridulus | reverse complement strand
CACGCTACCGTCGGGGTTGTTTTCAATGACCTAGGGGTGGCATGGCCAGAAGAAACTAGCTCACTTGTGGCCCGTGCCGTAGGTATCACGGTGCGGGTGCACCAGCTTGAAGAGAACACCTTTCACGCCGGGATCACCCAAGCCTTTGATGTTGCCCGCGCTCATTATGATCAAGAGATTAACTTGGAGGCAATGAGCCTTGGCTTCGCGCCTAGCTGCGAAAACTCCGAGCTGGATGAGATTGAGAAGGCGGTCACTCCTATCACGTGGAACCTGGCAGACAGGCTAAAAGACATATTTCTTCCTCTATGGAAGTAGTTAGTCTAATGAGTCTAATAAACATTTATCTGTAATATGTGGACAAGTGTCGATACTTTTATGTCTGAAAACAGATTCGTAGTTTCATTTCGTAATTTTGTTTCATTTGTCTGAACTTACTTTCTTCCCTTTTGCATTCGAGAAAAAAGGTTTATGTGATCCGATCCTTCTGTTCTTTAAGACTGTAGGGCCCAAGGTGTATAAGGGGGAAATTTTGATTATGCTGGTGAGCAAAGTCACCGTAGCCGTCAGGGCGTGGTTTTTTTGCAGTCTTACCAGGCATGCTCATTTGTCTGTACCGACAAACCTTGCCTCTAACCTTAACATGATGAAGAGGTCTGACATAATGATTATTTTGCAAAAAAGGAGGTATTCATACCTTTATCAGCCCCTGAGTGAGATCAGATCCCTTACGATCGCTGGGGCTAGATGTTACTAGAGATTGAAACAAGGGTAGCAAACTTACTCTTCTATTCGCATGTACCCCTTACTTAGGATTTTAGCGATCATTTTGTGATCGTGCGTTTGGCACCATTGCTGACCTGGCCTTCCCTGAGCCTTGTATATGGCGGCAATTCGGTCAAGGGTCGGCTTGTTTTGTGAATGTCGACCCGTCCGTGGTTTCCGCAACTGAAGGGGTTAAGGCGATGTCACTTGCCTCGATGGCTCGAGTGACATGCTTGATGAGCTCACTAACGGGGATGTTCAAATGGAATCCGGTCCCATTGCTTTGTGACAGGGTCAGCAAAGCCCTCGGATGGTGTTCCGTTGCTCCTTGACCTGCCTTCCAATAGATTCCCCCTCAATAGGGATTCTATGGGCTCAGCAAGAGGCTGGATTGAACTAGAAGGTTGAGATGACCCTATCTGCCTCAATGAGGGTTGGGCAAAGGTCGCTCAGGCTCATCCGTGTTTTCTCCCCTAGCTCTTGTTTGACATGGGGTGGCCTCGGACCCTTCGTGGGCTAGCCTTCAAACCTCGGTCTCTCGATCTTGGATCAAGCGACTCGAGCCCCCGAGCCCCTTAGGGTCTGATAGGGGTCGGCCGTGTTTCATGCGTCACCCCGTCCTCAATTTTTGCAACCCGAGGGGCTGAGCTGATGACACTTGCCTCAATGACTTGAGTGTCACACCCAATGAGCTCGTTCATGGGCTTGTTCGTGTGGAATCTGGGTCCATCATTTGCTGATGGGGTTGGCAGAGCCCTCAGGTGGCATTCCACTACTTCTTAACCCGCTGGACAGATGCCCAAGCCATTCAATAGGCTTAGGTGGCCCATTGGCCTCTCCTCGATGGAGATTCTATGGGTTTGGCTCAAGGTTAGAATCAAACGAGAAAGGTTGAGATGTCCCTGTCCGCTTTCGATCGGGGTCGGGCAAGGCCGTTGGGGCTCATCTTGATTTTTCTCCACTGGCTCTATTTAACGCGAGGCAGCCTCGAGCCCCTTATGGGCCGGCCTTCAAACCTTGGTCAATTGCCGCTCATATCGAATGAGGTGACTACCATTTCGTGACACGACACGAAGCGTTGAGATGCAGCAATTGCATATGCAACATTTTGGATGTATGGGATTAATGTACGACTTAATTGAAAAGAAAGCGGGGGTCGGTAATGTTACCTTGGTGGCATGAGCAATGAGAAGCTCTTACCAAGCATGTCCGTTCGGGGTTTGGGTCCAACATTTGCGATGGGGCCAGTGTGACCTGCACGTGCATCACAATTTTTCATTTCTGTCTCTCTGCGATGATCCGAGCCGTTTGATTGACTTTAGTCGACCTAACAGCTTCTCCTTGAAGGAGATTCTACAGGCGGACCCCTCTGAACCCTTCTCGAGAAGGCGGATGCTAAAGCTTAGGGTGCGGGGAACTGTGAATTTGATTATTCTGGTGAACAAAAACATCATAGCCGCCGAGGCATAGGGTCTAGCGGTTCATCTAGTTTTACTCAAAGTTTTACACCCGCACACCGTGCCTTTAGTTTTAAACGTAAAGAGGGGTCGGGTGAAGAGGATGTCCAAACAAGTAGACACTCTCGGCAGCCCCCGAGCGATGTCTGTGCCCCTGCCATTGCTGGATTCAGAGGCTTAGTAAGGGAATCAACATGCAAGGTAAGTAAACAAAGGTGCTTATCTTTTGGCGGCTGTTCGTTTGGTGTTTTACCTAGGCCGTCCGATCGACCCAAGAGGCCTGATGGGCTCCCCCGGATGGGGGTTCTGTCATCGGGTCCTTCTAGGTCCTACCTAGGGAAGTGAAGAGTTGCCTACATGCAGATGCGCCTTGTTTCTCATGCCCAGCGTGTAGTAGTGGTGGGCCATGCCTAGGCCATGTCCTGTTTGACTAGGCGTCGTCTCATCGAGCAAGTTGCATCTTGTCGGTCAAAGCGTATCCCCTCGAATTCCCATCAGCCTCGAATTCCCATCTGCATTGAATAGGGGAAGGGAGAGAGTTTTTCATCCCAACCTTTTGCCTTTCCTTAGCTGCTATGCCTCTTCCTTAAATAGGGAGGTGGATGGATGTTCTCATCCCATTCCTTCGCCTGTTCCTGAGCCGCTAACTCTCCTCTTTTCTCCTACTCATAGAGCGCGTTCGCATGTTGTGGTGGTTTCTAAGTGAGATAGGGTAATGCGAGGGAGAGGAGAACTCATAGATCCGTTTGTGAATCTAGAGTGCGATGTCGAGCGGAGGGTGCTAAGCATCATTGGCTTCGTCGTCGTCCATGAGGCCTTCATTGGAATGGAGTCGTACAGGGACTTCTTCTGGTGAATCTTCTTTAGGCGAGCCTTGTTGGTGGGGAAGCCGCGCAGGACTACATCGATAGGGGGTGGCGCCCTTGTAGCTATTCAGATCGGCCAGTTCATGAAGCCTGATGAGATGTTAGAGACATCCATTAGCCATGGCGGCCTTTCCTTGGTGGGAAGCGCCCCCATCCAAGTGCCATTGTTAGGGTTGTGACTGATCATAGTGGCGTAGTCCTAGATGCCCTAGCGAAGGCACCATAGTCACCGACATGGTGCTTGACATTGCAGACAATGGCACCCTCAAGGATCCCACGGAGCGGTAGGACGTCGCCAATGGAGGGCATGGTGCGGCGATCATAGTAGTGCTTATAGTAGAACTGGTCAGAAACTATAATTGAATAAGTTATGGGGGAGCCCCCATGTGAACAGTCTTTTGTATTTATGAATACATTAGTCCTTTTTGTGACAAAATCACTTTGTAAGCAATGAATTTGTGCAAAAAATGAACAAGTTCGTAAATTTTGTTACGGCAAATAGTTTTTCGGTTCTTCTCCCTCTTTTTGGCAAAGGTGATTTAATGCCTTCTGACCCTTCCCATAGTTACGGTCGCAAAAGACTCAAAGTGTGAGCGAGCTAATTCTGATCATGCTGGTGAGCAAGGAGGCCGTAGCCACCAGGGCATGGGTTTCCCGTAGTCCTACCAGTTATACTCAGATTTTGTTCTCGAAATCCTAGCCCTTAGGACTTACCATGAGAAAAGAGGGAAAACACAGAGAATGTTTGCAAAGATAACATAGAGAGTGTTTGCAAGATAAATGTACTTATATCAGCCCCCGAGTGAGGTCTGACCCCTCGCACTTGCAGGGGTCAGATGTCATGAAAGGTCGGGGGATTTTGATGACAAAAACTTATAAGAAAAAGTATGTGTTTATTTAAGGGTAAAAACGACGTAGCTGCTTAAAGTTCTAGGCATTGGTGAAGACCTCATTGTTGATGGTTTTCAACTTGTAGGCACCTAGCCTGAGTGAAGTGAGGAAGGGTTTCATCATCGGCGATGATCCTTCGATTCACATCAAGGGCCACGGCACGTGCGTGCCCCCCGTCTCCATGGCATTTGATCTCCCGATCGACCTCCATGTATTCCCACACAAGCTGTTGTCCGACATCATCAATCTCCCACTTTTAGGCTCTTAGCTGCTCCAACCCTACATGAGCTGGGGCCACTGTCTCCCCTTTGGTTTCACCACCAAGGTTGCCTACCAGGGTAGCCTCCTCTATGGAGACGCTTTCGACGTGTCCCTCGGGGGTACCTGCCATGAAGCATTCCCTAGAGGGGTGATGGCTCCCTTGCTAGAGTCGAAGCTAGAGCCCGACCATGGTCCCTTCGTGAGGAGGCCATGGAGGGATTCCGTGATGCTTTTGATCATCCCCACGAACTCATTGCTCATGAGCGATGGGATCGTGTGCTGTGTCATAAGGTGCCTAACGGTCGTCGTGGCATTACGGAGGCCGAATGGAAGCGCCATCGGGGCACTCCATGCAGAGTGTTCCAGAGAGAGGGTGAGGCGGTGCGGGTCCCCCCTGGATGGCTAGGGTCCAAGGAGATACCGGTCTGGCCCTAAGCCTCCCGTAGTTGAAGCCAATGGAGGGGAGAGGTTGGATGGTGGCATGGGCCAACGCCAACTCTCCTCCCACCGTGATGATGAAGTCCAGGTCACCAAAATGCTCGTGTGCGCCTAGGACCTAGCTAATTGCATGGTTAGCTATCTAAGGCCTGATTTGGAACACGCAAAGGCCTCTACCTGGTGCACCAACTGTCGGTGTTTTGAACAAACACCAACTATTAAATTTATATTATTGCGCGTTAGGCTCGGATGGTGTACTAAAGGACACAAGGTTTATACTAGTTTGGGTAGAATGTCCCTATGTCTAGTTTGTTGTTGCTCGTGTTATTAGTACCGAAAAATGTTTGTAGTAGGGGGGTATAAATGGTCGAGAGAAGGACAGGTCCCAAGTCTCTGATGGAAAGGTCGAAAGGATGCCAAGAGCTTAGTTACTGCTTGGCTGTGTGTTGTGTGGAATTGATTCGTCTGCTAAAAATCTGTCTGTTTGAAGAGAGCGCATCCCCTTTTATAGATGAAGGGGATGGCCTTACAAGTGAGAGGGAAAGAATATGTATGCTTCTAAGCCTTCCCGCCCACGCCAGTAGGTACAAGTCGATGGTAGGCGCCCACAACACTGTTGGATGTCAGATGCACTTGGGAGGTTGTGTTGCCTTCATTGGGTACGGCAAACGTCGGTGCCTACCACACTATTGATACCTGGAGGCATGCAAGGGGTTTCACCATGTTCGTCTGGTATGGTAAACACCGGTGCCCACAACACTATCGATGCCTAGAGGCATGTGGGGGAGCCTTATCGTATGGGAGTTAATGGCGCCCCCAACACTGTAGGGGAAAAAGTTGGCACCTACAACACTATTTGGACTCTGCCATGCCTAGGAGGGCTCAAAGCACCTATCCCGTCGTATCCTGACGGTACCTTCTTATAGGTGCATAGGGAATGGTCCTCGCTACTACGGTTGACTAGAGTGTCTCATCTTACCCTATGCTCATCATCATAAAAGGGGCAGGGTGCAGGCATCGGGCGAGGCAGAGCCAGGCCCAAAATGTCGATCGAGGCAGAGCCGGCCCTCAGCCATCGGGTGAGGCAAAGCCAGCCCTTAGCCATTGAGCGAGGCAGAGCCAGCCCTCAACTATCGGGTGGGCAAAGCCTACCCTCAGCCATCGGGTGAGCCGAAGTCAGCCCTCAGCCGTTGGGCGAGGTGGAGCCTATCCTCTACCATCGGGTGAGGTAGGGCCAGCCCTCAGCCATTGGGCGAGGTGGAGCCTACCTTTTAGCCATCGAGCGAGGTGGAGTCCAACCCTCGGAGGTCGAGCGAGGCGCAGGGCAAGAAGTGTAGTTGCATCCTTTCCTATTCGGGAGCATCAGCGCTTGATGATTATTAGCTCCATCTCATTGGGTACCCCAGTATTAGGTCCCCGACACTCAGGATGATACACTTCTTTTATGAATCTGGTAGCTAGGATCCATTTTATCTCTATCCTAATAGCCCCCTTCTTGTCTGGCGTGAATTAGTGGAGCTTCTGCTTGATCAGTTTGGCGGTCGGCAAAACATTCAACGAGTGCTCGATCTTCTCCCGTGGTACCCCTGGCATATCTACAGGTTTCCAAGCAAACACGTCGACGTTGGCACGTAGGAAGGAGATGAGCGTGCTTTCCTATTTGAGGTCGAGGTGAGCCCCAATCTTCATAGTCTTGGAGGGGTCATTGAGGTCGAGGCTGACCTCCTTGGTTTCCTTAGACTTGGCAGAGGTGCGAGGAGGCTCCAGTGATGGGATCTCTAGGTTGTTGGTGGACACCGTCTTGGCTTCAGTGACCACGCTGGCCATCTAGATGGAGAGGTCAGTGGCTTCGGCGAGGGCGAGACTCTCTATCTCACAAGCATAGGCAATGGAGAGGTTGGCTCATAGGGCCAGCACTCCTATAGGTGAACGCATCTTCAGCACCAGATACGTGTAGTGTGGTATAGCCATGAACTTGGCCAGGGCTAGCTAACCAAGCATGGCATGGTAGGTGGTGTTGAAGTCGGTGATGTAGAAGTTGATGTGCTCAACGCAGTTGTTGCTTGCCATGCCGAACTGTACTAGTAGGGTGATCTCTCCAAGTGGTTTGGATGCCCTGCCAGGTACCACACCCTAGAAGGAGGAGTCTGAGGGTGTGAGATTTGACATCCCGAGGCCCATCTCCTTTAGGGCTTAGGCGAAGAGGAGGTTCAGAGCACTCCCATCATCGATGAGCACTTTTCTGAAAAGCACTTTCTGGACGATCGCATTGAGGATGAGGGGGAAATGCCTAGTGTAGGGGATATCCGCCCACTAGTCAGCCCTACTGAAGGTGATGGGGACCTCAGACCAAGGGCAATAGCTGGGGTTGGCGGTGGCATCTTCCATAGTGACAGTGAGCACCCGCCTGCAGCAAGTTTCTAGTCCCTTTCTGCTCTTGGTGGAGGTGAGGCCCCTGAAGATTGGGGCGACCACCTTGTCGTGGTCCTAGAAGGCATTGTTATTGCCCCAAGGTGGTCAGCGGCCTCTGGCTCCATCATTGGTGTCATCGTCTAGCTTTTTGTCCTAGAACTTCTTGGTCAAGCCGAGGTAGTCCTTCATCTTATGTTTGGCGTTCTTGTGGAGAGGGCATAGGCCATAGAGGATCTTCTTGTATTGCTCATTGTAGTTGCGCTTAGCGCAAGGTTCATTGATGGCGGCGACGATGTGGTCTGGTCAGCGGCGATGATTTTGGCCAGACTTGGGTCCTTCTGGCCAATCACGACCACTGTCACGATGGTAACTACAGTCGTTGTAGCGGTGGTCATTGTAGCATCAGACATTGGGGCGGTTGTCATAGTGGCATGTTGGGCGATGAGTGCCCGCATCCTCATTGAAGTGCACCTTGGCTTCCTCGGCATTGGTGTACTATTTGGTGGTCGTGATCATCTCGCTAATCCCGGTAGGTGGCTTACGGTTGAACTTGGAGCGAAGCTCACGGTGGTGGAGTCCTCGGATGAAGGCAGTGATGACCTCAGCTTCCATGATGTTGGGAATAGAGTTCCTCATCTTGGAAAAGCATTGGATGTAGCTACAGAGGAGCTCGGATGGCTTCTAGTTGATGCGGTTTAGATCATGCTTGGTGCCCAGCCAAGTACACATAGCCATGTAATTATCGGTGAAGACTTTTCTCAGCTCTTCCTAGGATCCGATGGAGTCTGGGGCAAGGCTTGTGAACCAGCTCATTGCGGCCGATGTGAGCATGATAGGAAGATAATTTGCCATGACACTGGTGTCTCCTCTAGCGGCATGGACAGCAGTGGCATAAGCCTATAGCCACTGTGTTAGATTCATCCTTCCTTCATAGGGCTCAACCCCGGTGATTTTAAAACCATAGGGCCACTGAAGTGTTCGGAGCCCCCTTGAGAATGTTGGGGGCCCTTTAGGATTGTCGGTGCCATTGTCTACAGCATTGTCGGTGGCGAGCAACTCGAGAGTTGAGTCCAGGTTATCGTACTCTTGGTCGTACTCCTGGTGGTGGTGTACTTCTTCTTCATAGAGACCGAAGCGGCATTCGTTGATATGCCATCGTGCATCTCAGAGATTGTTGAGGTGCACTCGGATGTCCTAGTCGACCTCCTGGTCATGTTGGTGGTGATGTTCGTTGTGGTTGCCCCTGGCTCCTCCCTAGAGGGGTTGCCTGTCGTCGCAGTGCTGGTCGGTGAAGCGACTTTGGCAGTGATTGGTTCTTGTCACAGCTGATCGGTGAATCAAAGTTGTAGAGTATGAAGGTCTCTGTTCCTAGTGGATCTCATTGACCTGACAGTGTGTTGCTTTAAGCATGGCGGCGACCTTGGCGACCTCAAGTGTCCGTGGGAGCTGAGCGAGCTCGTTGGTGGCTACTGCAAAGTTGGCGCTTGGTGTCTTGTAGATGTCATGGACGTTGACACAGATGAACTCATCATCGAGGTTGCACTAGAGGGGCCTTCCTTGTATTGCTCATTATAGTTGCTGCTTGGACCTCGCAAGGGTAGCCTTGTTTGCTCGACACTATGCATGATTGATGTTCTGGTTCTCATGGGTGGTGCGCTCCTCCTCAGTTTCACCATTCTAAGGGGGGCTATCGATGCTGACATTGAAGATTATGCCACCTTAGAATGGAGGGGGAAGAAGTAGTTCAGTGGTCGTTTCGGTGGCAGTCTCCATAGAGCACTGGGACTCGGAGTCCGAATTCTCCTCCAGGATGGTCTAGAGGGATGCTCTGGAGCATTGGCCGACGTGGAGCATGTTGATGGCCGGTGAAGGCTGGTCGGTGATCTAGTCAGTGGGAGGATGGACATCTCCAACCTGGTTGGTGAATCTACCCCTTAGGGCATCTTGGTAAACGGCGGCGGCATTAGTGAACTTGATGGATAGGGCCATAGCCCCTAGAGTTTCCCGAGCAGCCTCTAATAATTCTAGATCGGAGGGTGGTTGGTGCTAAACTAGAGTGTCCAGAGCCGATTTGGCGATGGAGAGGCAATCAGCGACCTTCAGACCGACCCGATCGATGGATGCGATCAGATCATCATTGCTGATCTGCCTCCTCTGATAGTGAGGAAGTGGGCGATGAGTTGTCAATGAAGGCAACCTTAGAGGTGGCTTCGAGATCGGATCTATAGTCACAGGTGCGGGGGTGATCGGCGCAGAATTGATCTGTACCGGCTCGAGGAGCTCTCTGACTCTGTCAGCATTGATGACCCAGGAGATGGATCCGACCATGAAGATCTGGCTAGGCTATGGGAGGGATGAAGAGCCTATGGAAAAAGCCATCTTGTTTAATAAGGGAAATAACATGCAAACCCCTACCTGGCGCGCCAACTGTCGATAGAATATCATTGGTAGTACTCCGAGGGGTATCCCACGAAGGTAGATTGATCGATAGAGAAGCATGTGATCAAGAACAAGAAGGCAATAGAGACACATGAGTTAGACAGGTTCAGGCCATCAGTATGATGTAATACCTTACTCATGTGGTCTATTGGTTTGTATTAGCTATCGTATGATATTGCGTGAATTTAGAGGAGATCCCTACCCGCCTTATATAGTCTGGGGGGTAGGCTTACAAGTCAATTAGATCTAAGAGATAACCAAAAAGTAATAAGAGATTACAGGAATCTTGGGATCATACGTATCCTAACAGATCTCGTAGTATCTTTAGGATATCTTCTCGGTGTCTTGTGGGAGACGCCAAGCAGAGTCGTGCCCCACAAGGCTTTGTCTTGTGGGCTAGGCCGCCCCTAGGGGTGCAGCCCATGTGGTCTACCATGGGTATCCGGGGTCATACCCCCCCCCCCACTTACCGACCTTCCTAAGTCGGTTGTGGGCACGTGGAGCATCCTATCCCTTGATCAAGGTCAGTTTCATCCAATGGTGGCCATGGAATGTGACGTGGATCGCTAACATGGCAATGGAGTACTCCACCTCTCCACTATAAATAGGACCCTCACCCCTCACTGGTAACACACACAACAAGATAAGCTCTCTCTACTTTCAAGATGTAGAAGTAGAATAGCTTGTTAGGAGTGAGGTAGACTTGATCTATGCTCGAGTTCTAGAGGTGTCTTCTAAGGTCTAGTATGCCTTTGTGTCTTTCCTTTGTATGACTCATGCTTTAATATATTTATCTTCTCTACCGACTTGTATGCCTTTCATGCTTATCTAGTTCATGCCTTAGTTGTTTAGCTAAGTGTGGTTAGTATAATTGTATTACACCTTAGCATGGGATCTTTGCTTGCATCGAGTGCTCTAGTTATAATACGTGACTAGAGTAGTAATCAATAGTATAGACATGGTGCCTACACTATAGGTTACTTGAGTTTGCACTCAACGCCACGGATTGTTGTGGTTGCCCCAGGTGGTGACAGCCTTGACGGCTGACATAGTCCACCACGTTCGGGTTGGTGTTTGTAGGACTATAGTTGGAGCTTCCTAGCCCCTTTCTCATCCTTGCCTGTGGCTAGTGTTTTGATGTCCCAAAGTGTTATTGTGTGTGATCGCTATGTTTTACCCATTGCTCAGTTATCCCCCTGATCTATTCTAGAGTGGAACCATAGTAATAGAGAAGTGTGTAGGAACCTTATACTCACCCATTGTCCTCTAAACTTAGCTCATCTGCTCTGCTATCTTACTATGGAATTCTCTTGTGTGTGTCATTATCCATCTCTTATCGTATCTCACTTACCCCCACTTTAGTCTAGTTGGTATACTAGTTAGTAGATACATGATGGTTAACTATCACCTTCTTTAACCATTGCTTCCCTATGGATAAATACGATACCCTAGAATACTCCTGGGTGAAATGCTATAATGGTATTCTATGTGCTTACAGAATATTCTACATGAGCTTAAGAAATACCAACAGTGCAGTAAAATTTGAATAGCTATGTGGCTCCTCTGTTCGGCATTAGATCAATGCGAGACTGGATTGGATGAATTTCATTATGCATGTTTACCACACTATAGATCACAAAGAGAACCAAAAAGAAACCTGCAAGCAAAACCAACCAATTGGGGCTAGAAACTAGCTACCAAATGACCCCTGGTTCAGTAGTAGTCATGAGTGGCTTTGATCTATGTTGAACACAACTCGTCTTATTTTCATGACTGCTTCAATCTTTAGTCTGTAACTCATTAGTCTTCAGCCTTCAGATTGCCCCTTGACTGTTGTGACTGCTTGGACTAGACCACACTGTATACTTCTTCATAGGATCACACAAGTTCTAATCGTCTGAAATCTTGACTACCCAAAGAGTGTAATTGATGAATGACGTGCTCCTGCATTACTGCGTAGGTGTGTGCAAGTGGGTGGCATTAGCATCCTGTTGTAGCAGGGACATCACCTCGTGGCCCATCGCATTGTTGTGACGTGGCGAAGCCGCACCGCCAAACCACGCAAATGTCTCATTGCTCGTTGGTCATGGGGTGGTACTTTGTATTAGGTGGGTTGAACTTTGTTGAGCATGTTGTAGTTCAGGTCATTTGGTTTCTATTTGTTTTTTTTTTGTTGCCTTGGTGTCTTCGTCAATCTTTGTTGAACTTATGTTGGTATTTATAAGTGCAAATAGAATATGAAGGATTCCGCAAGCACACATAATACCATTGTAGCATTTTACCGAGAGTATTTTAGGTATCCTTATTTATATTTTACCATAGGGAAACAATGGAGTAAAGATTATTGAATATCAAAGGAGTATCTATCAGTCAACATACCATCATAGCTAGATCAAGGGGTAAAGGTAATGATATGAATTTATGTATAATGACACTTGGGGGATTGATCATTAAAGATAAATAACTAGTTAACTCGAGAGAACAACGGGTGAGGTAGATTCCTATGAGTTCTTATTACATGGTCAAAGTATACCCAGCTATAACTAAGACTAACTATACTCTTGTGCACTTTGAGATGCCGCTAGATAGTAGAGCACCACAACAGATAACTCTACAAACGCGACTATGGTCCTACAATTTAAGAACCTACTCATGTGGGGTGGACTACAGAGGATAGACAGGGCTATAACCTCCCACTGCTACCACACGGCTAGGGAATTGGGTGCACTCATAGGCAAAGCATCGTGTAAGCACCACGCTTACATGAGGCTCAGCTACTTAGCCCAACTGGTATAGTAGCAAGCTAAGCGCTCTATGAACCCACACACAAAAGTAATGATAACCTTAACTAAGCGAGATATATATTCAAAGTAAGCATAGCCATGTAGATAGAAATATGATAAATTGATAATAAGTCTTACAAGATGTAGAAGTGAAGATATAAGGCTTTGCCGAGCCTCCAAGACTAGATCTAGAACTTAAGCATAAGACCAACTCGACCCTCATTCCTGAGCTACTAATCTACTACATTAGAGAGTTCTAGACTTAATCCTCCTGGCGTGTGTTGATCTAAATGAGAGATATGAATTTGGATTTCCAAGATCATCTCAGGGAGGGGGTAGGGGCTGCTATATATAGGGGGCTACATCAAATCTGGACCCTCGGATCAAACCGACCTTGAGCAATGGCATAGATTGGATCTCAATGGCAGTGGGAAATCGACCTATGAAGGAGAACCTAACCTATGGGCCCACATGCTAGCTGGCCTAGGGGTGGGGCCGGCCGCCCCCCTGTCAGCCTCTTGGCTCGATCTTTGTTGGGTTGCCTTTTGGATGGTTGTAGAGTCTTCCAATGTCGGTTTCAGCACGGATAAACATGATTTGCTCTGACGAATAGGTCCACCTTACCAGTTTTCTGTTTAAATCCTCCTTCAAACACATATTCACCAAAACTTATAGAATTTATTAGTTTAAACCCCTAAACTTATGTTTGGTGATGGAATTAAGTATATATGCAGGATATGTTGATGGTTTATGAATGATGTTAATGTCCGTCAATAAGCTCCCCCACACTTAACCTTTGCTAGTCCCTAAGCAAAGCTAAACTTAGTAATGGATTAGGAGTTTCATCAATGCTTTCATGCCTCAAAAGTACATAGGTGTTCAATAAAAAATTCTCCTCCAGATTAAAATAAACTGACTTAACTTTCAAACTTACCCATATTACCTTCAACCATGGGGCTTCTTAGCCTTCACTTGAGTCTTGAGTAGTTGAAAGACAGAACGATCAACTCAAGTAGTACGTCTCGTGTCCTTTTGCTCAACCTTATTCTAAAGGTTTTATAAGTTTTTCAAATAACACTCAGAGATTCCTTTGTATGACACTCTCAGTTCCCTCTATATGTGGAATTTTTGGATCCTCATTCTCTAAACTCTCTTTATATGTGGTATTTGTGTATCCTCTCCATGGCATATCTTATTGTTTTCCTTTTATTTCTAGAGCCTTTGTGGAGTTCATAGGTAGGGATAAAATGAGAGAGCATACTTGCAATGTGTATATTGTAAATTCAAACAATGGATCCAAAGAGGAAAATGTCATATGATCAAATCAAGATGTGCATGTGTATGGAATGTTTGGTGGATATATATGGTGGCTAACCTAATTCTACTATGCTCCTTGACACATATCTCTTTCTTGAAACTTGAAAATATTTTGTAACAGAATAAGGACTATCCTTATTCATCTTTCTTTTTTTAGGTGGGCATCTAAGTATCCATTGTTTTAAATACTCGGACACTTTTGTGTCATTTTTTTCTTTCTTCTTTCTCTTTTTTTCTTCTTTTTTTATGAATAGCTTTTGTATAGCCCATGCCTCTTTTCTGCAATAAAATTTTGAGAGAGATATAAGAGTTGGAGCATTTATTTTGAGTGAAAACCTATCAAGCATGTTTTTGTGTTCACCCTCAGTGTAGGAGTAGAACATTTTTGGATGGATCTAAATGGAAGCCATGTTTTTGTGCCTACTCCCAGTGTAGGAGTAGTGCAAATGAGGGTGGAGTGTAGGTGATCTTGATTTTAAAAGCATGATAGACTTTTCATAAGGGTCAACAAAGCTTGACAAAACTCAACACATATACAAGTAGCATATAAGTGGAAGGGTTTTCCTAATCTAAATATATATGGCATTGGTAGGAATTTTAGCTTTGTCATATAGGAATTCATCATGATTGATTTTTTCATTTTTTAAAAGAAAGTACTTCGAAACTCAGTTTCATATTGGAACTAGATAAATAGCAGCTCAGACCATCTCATATCATATCCGTCAACCACCTAGACTTAAATCAAACATTTCCTACCCACGAGTATCAAGCTCAAAGTAAGTTCTTATATCAAATCAAGTTTATCCAATACTCAGAGAATTTCGGACTGAAAACTAAGGCACTTGAAAGGAATTACAACAGAGCAACTATTCATCATGTCCATCAAAAATTTATTTGAAGAGAAAATCTTAAAATTTTATTTTATTGTTACTAAGCATATTATCACACACACACTTTTTATTTTATTTTATCTTATTGCTAGAAATGCTTAAAAATAAAATGAAGCAAAAAGATACTTACCTGGATAATAGGAGATGCATCTCCCCCAAGCTAGCTTCTTCACGGGGATGTATCTCCCTAAGCTGGCTTTTGACTTATTTTGTTTTATAAGCTTTATGATTTTTTTATTACCACCACAATGAACATTCATATGGGTTGTTACACACCACAAGGTTGCTCATATGGGGCTTTAAGATTTTCTTGATGCCAAACTTAGAATGAAACTAAACTAAGTCTATTATATAGAGTTACAACTTTTTATTTTCTTTTTGTATATGCTATGCATACAAGTTTTTCTAAATGCAATGCAGTATTAAACATGCTGAAGTTTAAAAGTTATGTATCTATTTTACATGAATGTGCAATAATTATTTTTATCGTTTTTTAGATGCAAGATATGAATGAAGATGCAATAAATAAACATGGATAACTACCGAGTTACCTTTCGGCGAAGGTTCTGTGTTTTAAGTCCTTTGAACGGGACTCCTTATGAAGTTCATCGATCAGGTACCTCAATTTACTCTTGAAAATGAGGATTCTTGTAGTGGCGCCTCCAATGGTGGCGCTTCCAATGGAGGTCCCACCTGCTTCTGCCAAACCCGTTGTTTACACCAAAATCTAGAAAGAAGAAAGCGGGAACTCAAAGCTTATAAGATTGTATCATGAAGAAATCAATCAGATGTGAATCAATATCGGCTAGTTTTGATGCAGTGTTGGAATCGGCTATTTTATAGATGACGTCAGCAAACAACGTCAATGGACTACGTATGGATGGCGTCGGGAAAAACATGTCGAACTCTACAAAAAGGAAAAGATTAGAGTCCAAGTTATTTTTAAGTTAGGAATGTTTTCTTTTGTTCCAAGAATTATAATGAGTCGTATTTGAGTAGGATTCATATTTAGGTTCCGAATATAAATATTGGACCCTGGTTATTATAAAGACATGAACAACCAACCAATACAATTACTTTTTTTGGCTTCACGCCAACCGTTAGGAGTAGGAGTATTGTAGATCTCGATGAGTTCTTCAATAAGTAGGGCTACATCGACTGATCAACCTCTGGCTTGTCTGTGAGTACCGTCATGACTTATATTATGCTTGTAAAGTTGCATCAGCCGATTCATCTTTTATGAGTATAGTATAAGTTTGTTATCAATCTATATCATTATTCGTAAGGCTGCATCAGCTGATTGATCTCTTACGGATCATAATATAGATCAAATTTATCGATCTTGTGTTAAATAACTTGTTGTCTAAGAATAGTAAGATTTTTCTAGCTGTTCTTGGTTGATTCACCAGTTATTGATCTTGTTATAATTAATGTTCCATTAATCATAACAAATCATCTGATTGGGATAGAGATAGATCGGCATCATATCATCATAATTGGTCGTCTTCTAGTCTGGTCACACTTTGAATCTCATAATTGATGGCTTAATTCTGCTAGATCGGTTGTTTGATCTCTATTCCAATCAAGCATAGTATGCATTCAAAGACATGTTTTCGATCTTCGATGAACTCACTAGTTAATGCAATCTAATCTAATAACACCACCATAGCCGCATCGATCCGGTTGAACCTCACCGGTAAGACTTTAGATTAGAGATTATCAATTAGTAGTTTTGTTCATGATCAAGATATGTACTCTGTTTGTTTGCTATGCATGCATCGACTATTTTAGCCGATTCACCTGTGCCTTCACACATATAGCATATTTTTTCATGAACCTGTCAATATATAGATGGTTTTATGGATTCTTTGGCTTTAGTTTGTTATCATTATCATAGCTATATCGATCTGGTCGAACCTCACTGTTGATGGTAACAGATTAGATTCAGAGCATTTGTAGTTTTGTTTGTACTAGACAGTCGATTTGTTCACATGTTATATCTTTCCTCGTTAAACTTATTGGCTAAATGCTTTACACTGGTTATATCCATCTAGTCAATGATGTTATTTAGATCTAGGTGCATTGTACTTATTACCATAAATCAATCATGACCCATGAACATCATAGTTCTTAACAGTCGATTTCTCCTCGTATCGGCTGTTTAGTCGATTCTCTTGTTTGGTTGCTCTCAAAGCAGCACACTTAGAACTACCTGGGCAAAATGTAACACTCTCGATGTTACACTATAAATCTTTTGCTAGAACATGTCATGAGCATCATGGTTATGTGTTAATGCATGTGATATAGTATGTAAATCAATTTCTGTAACTTAAAACGATCATCGGAAACGCAAAACGAAAGCTACATTTCATAGTCTAGTTATATCACTTAGGGTTTTAAATTAATTTTTATTAAGCGAAAACATTATAGAATGTATATATGGAATTTTAGTAGAGTTTGAAATATGAACTTTGTAGATGGCGATGAAATACCTGCGATCGAGAAAGGAATTCACTAGCTAGCATACTTAATAGCTTGGAAATCGAATCTGATGCGAACCCGATCAAGACTTAGTCGATTTCGTAAGTTTGAAAAGGGTTTGACGAAGCCATGTTTGATAATTTTTGTAGGAGAATGGGGTTAAGTAGTGGGGTGGTTTTAGGGCTGGTTTTAATAGCTCAATATGCCCTCTTATGAATGGAATAGGTGGTTTAGCAATTGAAGCATCGAATTGGGTTTTTGGGACGCTTTAAAAATCGTGTGTGGCACATTCTCAGCCAATTTTAGTGTCTGGACGTGGTCACCGTGCCTCGACACTCAGTGCCGCTGCGTTGGCCACCCGACGCACGTGCGCACGCATGCACACGCACCACCATGCTGGCCTGGCTACTCCGCCCCATGGTATCCTTGCCGTTGCCCTCGTGGGCCAGTCGCTCTGGCCGGTCCACTACCAACTGGACGCCCGCCTCACGTTGTCACCGCTGCGCCATGGACCACCACCATCCCATCACCATGCTGCTTTGTGTCATCGCCATCGCACCATAGCACGCACATGTTTCTCTATGCCGCGTCGTCACGTTGGGCGCACAGCACGCGTAGTTGCGTTGCACCCCCAAGTGCTGCTGCTCTGCCTGGCGTCTACATCCCACTGAGGTGACACAGCACCGCTACTAGCCTCGCACTATGTCGCACATGGAGCTATCATCCCCTCACCATGTCCGCGTGTGTTAAATGGCTTCGCGATGCATCATGCGTCTCATCCCTGCATCTCTCACGTGCACTGCTGCGGACCGACTAGGATGGCAAGCGGGACCGAGTTACACCCGAGTCAAATTCGCCGCGCGTGGTCACTGCTGCAGCAATTACTCATGCAGGCACTGGTGTTGGAGCCTTGCTATTGCTCAGTCACCTCTGGCCTTCAATTGAGCCCGGTCGTGCTTCAATTGGCTATTTCCCTCTCCGTCGTGCCATTAAAGCAAGAACCGGTCGCGACCGTGGACAGCTACCCACCGTGCAACCTCTCACTAATTCGCCTCCACCATGAGTTCTGCATTAATCCATCTCCATCTCATGGGCACCCCCACTTCCACCGCCACTGCCTTCCTGACATCGCGGACCCAGTCGTGCCACCACCATCATCGCAGAGCTTGCTGTGCGCACATGGCCAGACACACCCAGTCCGTCCCCAGCCAAACCTCTACCACAGTAGCCTCTAGGGGTACGCTAGTGGTGCTTTCGGGTTAGCTATAGCTCACTACGGTGACTTACTGTGGTCGGCATGGTCGTGCCGCCATCACGTGAGGGCCACATGTTGTGGCCACCATTACCGCAAGTTCCACTATCCCTGTAACATCAGCTAGGGTAGGCTCTTGGGTTGTAGGTGTTGTTCGGCTTGCTAGCTTGGGCGAGGAGAGGCTAGGTTAGCCGGCGTGACCGCCCTGTGCCAGCGCCATTGCACTGGTGCATGTGTGGGTGCCCGAGGGTCTAGCCACGGTGAGGATATAATGTTTTGAGGGTTAGATTGCTTAAGTACTGACTGTAGGAATAGTGTCGTGGGTCTTAGAGTGATTCACCAGTAGGTCAAGGGGGGTTTCGCATAATTGACAGGCATGCGCGGGCCTTCCTATCGCAGGCCATCGACGCGTAATTGGGCCATGCCACGTGGGCCGCACTGGTGGGTCACGTGTGCACGCCCACTGCGCGGGAGTGGGCCGAGCCACTCGTGCGATGGGCCACGCGGGTGGATTCTGGTTTTTCATTTTTCTAGGGAATTAGTAAATGTTTATTCAATTTAGTTTTGAGCTGATCTTTGTAAAATTATAATAAATTTTGTAGGTGTCCAAAAATAGTGAAACAAAATTTGTTAGGTTCACAAAAATGCTATCTATCTGTTGGTGTAGTTAGTTTACAGTTATCTATGATAATGTTAGATTCATTAATTCATTTAGTAAAGCTTAGTATTATTTAGTGTAATATTTGTACATATTTTTGTGGCAAATTGGTGATAGATTCAGTAATGAAATTTTTATAGTAGGTTAATTAAATTATTATGTGCTTACTTTAATTTTGTAGCCCTAGAGTAGGCTGATAAATAGAGTAGCTAGTACTCCTTGTTTTATCATATATAGAGTAAATCGATATTAAGAATAGGGATTCCTTTAGTTGCTAAGTTAATACATGAAATGTTTCATACCTGTTTAGTGGAAATGATGGGTCACGTAGCGTCTTAGTCGGTAGAGCTAGTTTAGTAGTTTGACATATGTATTCTATTTTAAGAGTTGCTGTTGCCATATTATTAAGTGTTGCATCATCGTTTTATGCATGTAGATAACGAGTTGGTAGAGTTCATGCCTGCGGACGAAAAGGACTATGAGGAGATCATTGAGGAGTATGAGGAGGAGATTCTCATATAGGAGGGAGCCCCGGAGCCATCAGTTGCTGACTTTGTTGGCACCCCACCTGCCCAAGGCAAGCCCCGATGCATAATCCCTATTTTTGAATGATCATGGAATATATATATGTGATATGCATTTATGTTATAGGCATTTTATGGAAACTACATGCATAGATATACTTACCTATGAATTCTACTAGTATATGTCGAGTAGCTGCTATGCTCAGGATTTCAGTAGTGTGGGTAACCTATCGTTACTCACAATAGGTGATTATTAAGATCACTCATGATAAAATGGTGGAAAGAAAAAATGGAGACCGGGCAGGGATATGGTTTGGGTATCGGTGGGTGTAAGAGGTTGTGTTCTGTGGCCAACCGGGCATAGCTTGGTTACATTTTTTCCCTGTCTGTGTCGGTTAAGGACCAGCCATTGCATTGGGTTCTAGGCAAGTCACAAACTTTTTATCCCGCGCACATACTTGGGTATAGGCATAGGGAAGGCTTGTTGCTCTCTTGTCATGAGTTTTGGCTCTTTCTAGACCGACTGATTGGAGGTGGGGATGGTAGAGGTCTAAGCACTGCACTAAGTCTAGGACTCAGGAGCGGGGGCTTGTAGTCTAAGTTTGGACGGGGACCTAGACCCCGTGATAGGAGAGTGATGGGTTGGTCCTGCTTGTGCCTGGGGTACAAGCAGGGCATGTGTTTTCAGGGTACCCAGCTAGGCACATTGATTCATGAATCGCCGAGCGATCCAGTATGGCTTGTCTATAGTCTAGCACCGTAGTAAGAACTGAAAGACGAAAGGTGGTCAAATGAAACTGTTTGTTCAACTCTTGCTTGAAAGTAGAACAGGTGCTTACATAGAATGGCTAGATAATGAAATAATTATGACAGCTAATAATAACATAAATAAGGATTCACTATTAGTATTGCTTTTTTGCAAAAAGAAAACTAGCAAACCATAAAGCTTATCATATCCCTTGGAGTCGGGAAATTATTCCCACTAGTCGAATAAGTCTTGCGAGTACATTGTGTACTCAGGGTTTATTTACCCCTATTGTAGGTGCAGCTTGAGGACTAGTCATTGTGTGAAGGATTCTTCTGGTAGGCACAGACGGATCCTTGTTTATTATCAATAGATGTTTATTTTCATTCCACTGTTTAATATTCCACACTCTGAATTTGGTAATGTAATAATACATTTCTAAGAACTCTGGATGTATGAAATGGCCTAAGTTATGTAAACTTGTTCTCATTATTCGATCTTGCGGGAAAACATGGATTATTCAGGCTCTCCCTTGGGGTGTGCCCGACGGAATCCGCCCGATGTAGCTTGCTTTCGGGGTGCTTAGTGTCTAATGGGAGACGAGCGCCTCTGAAGGTGTGTTATTTCGGGCGGTTCTGCCATAGTTGGTACCAGAGCCAATAATGAGTCTACGAGTTTCCTCACTCTTTTTCAAAACCTAAAATTTGACCAACAAAAGTTTTGCGAAAAGTAGGATGCGATAAAATTATGTAAATAAGTATAAGTCCTAGCAATATGGTCTATCTAGGATAGCGGCATTGGTTTTATTTAATCAGTTTTCTACAGGTACACTGACTTGTGCAGCGTAAGAATCGTTAGCAAAGCCGAAAGTGAGTGTGCGATGTGCCAAAAATTTTGTGAATCGCCGCTATATTCTGGCTTGAGTCAGCGTACAGACCGATGCATGCATCACAATAAGGGAATCTTACTTAAAACTAAATTTCTCCTACACATACAATTTGGATTAGTAAATTGATAGGATAACTAAAGGTTGTCCTAAATGGTTGGTTCCTATCTATTATAGATGAACCTGAGGTCTGATCGCGGGAGCACTAGTGTTGGAGTGGGCCACGGTCTTGGCAAAGGCCAAGGTGAAAGTGGCTAGGGCAATGGGAACTACAACAGGTAGAGCCATGAGGCTCCACTTTTGGCTCCTCCTCCTCTGCCACCGCCACCTCCGATGACTCATGCGGAGATGATGGCGGAGATATTGGCTGCTCATCATGAGTCAACCCATGCCACGAAGCTACTGGCACAGGCTATCAATGGCTTTGCCTAGGGAGGCCATGAAGGCAATGGTGGGAACTATTGCAGAACCATCTAATTTATAAGAGAACAAGTACAAAAACAATCATCGAAACGATCAAATTCTCGCACTTGAGCCCATATAAACCCGATAGTCAACTGAAACCTCGAAGGATTTCAATCCAACTTGCATACAACCTAGATCACAGTAATTCAACATAACACATCACATGTTATAGCATTTCACAAATAGTTTACAGATAGATTACAACACATCAGAGTCATAGTTATTACAAACTAAGTCTTGTAAAGTAGCAGAAGCAAATATTTTAACTCACACACACGAGTTCAAATACAAGTACCAGCTTGCTGATCACATCCCACAAAAGCATTTGGATAAGATAAACAGAGATCATGCCCATGATCTAGTCTTCGTCACCCGCCAAGTGGAGACAGTACTTACAGAAGCCCTGATAAAGAAGGTCGTCTGCAACAAGAGGGAATAAACCCTGAGTACAAGAATGTACTCAGCTAGACTTACCTGTTGGAAACCAAAAATAATTGACACCAAGGATCATGCATAGCTTAATTTAGTGGATCTGGCTGACACTTTCTTTTTGTGGAAAAGCATAAGTAATAATGATCAACTCTTAACCTGAGCTAGCAGTGACTTTTGTTTCAAAGCCATGTTTCATGAGTTTGTTGCATAGCACTAACTAACCATGTTTCACTAAAGTATGTGACACATTTCAAGAGTGAGTTGCACATGTTGCACTTGAGTGTTGCACACTATTCATTTCATAAAACAAACACACATGGCATATAACAATATGTTGCAATGTTTCAAAAGCATGTTTCAACAATCCAGGCTCATGAATGGATGAATGATGCTCATGTTTATGAAATGCAAGTGCAAATTTGGAAGCCAAACACCTGGGGTGTTACAGCCTTCCCCCCTTATAAAAATCTCACCCTAAGATTTGACAAGCGTACCATTGTTGATAGAATTCCTTATAACCTTCCCTCAAATACTCTTCTCTTTCCCAAGTCGCATCGCGTTCACTACCTTGATTACTCCACATGACCTTGTAAAACTTGACCACCCAACTCCGAGTCACTCGCTCACGAGTGTCAATTACTCGGACCGATTTTTCTTCAAAAGTCAAATCAGATTCTAACTCGATATCCCCCAGTGGAACTCTCTCTTCAGGGACACGAAGACATTTCTTCAACTAGGATATGTGAAAGACGTTGAAGATAGCACTCATCTCAGGAGGTAATTGGATCATGTATGCTACCTTACCACTTTGTCCAATGATTTGAAATGGACCGACATATCTCGGTGCAAGCTTTCACTTCACACCAAAGCGTTGGACACTCTTCATGGGTGAGACTTTCAGATAAATGAAGTCTCCAACTTCGAAGTCGATAGGTTTTCTACGGCGATTAGCATAACTTTTCTGCCTAGCTTGAGCTACAGCCATATGGGTTTGGATAGTACGGACTTGTTCTTCAGCTTCTTGAACAAAATCAATTCCATAATATCTCCTTTCACCGGCTTCAACCCAATTCAATGGGGTTCTACACTTTCGGCCGTACAAAGCTTCAAACGGTGCCATCTTGATACTCTCTTGATAACTATTATTATACGAGAATTCAGCTAGGGGCAACCATTTTTCCCATGAACCCTTAGACAAGATGACACACGCTCTCAACATATCTTCTAAGATTTGGTTCACTCGCTCAGTTTGCCCATTGGTTTGCGAATGAAAGGCAGAGCTTCTTACTTAGTTCCCAATAATCCGTGTAAGTGCTCCCAAAAGCGAGTAGTGAATTGTGGTCCTCTATCAGAGACAATAGTGTGAGGTATCCCATGAAGTTGGACTATCTGATTGAAGTACAACTCAGCATAGTCAGTTGGACGGAAATCTACGCGAACAGGAATGAAGTGTGTAGACTTGGTCAGATGGTCTACAATCACCCAAATAGAGTTAAAATTCCTCCGAGTAGTAAGGAGTCCAACACTAAAATCAATACTTATCTCCTCCCATTTCCAACCTAGAATAGAGAGTGGCTGAAGCAATCCAGCTTTCATGTGCACAACTTTAACCCAACAACAAGTGTCACACCTAGCCACATAAGCGGCTATCTCTTTCTTCATCTTGGTCCACCAAAAACGAGGCTTCAAATCATGATACATTTTGCTACTACTAGGATGAATAGATAATTTAGAGGAATGTGCTTTGGATATGATTTGATTTCTAAGCTCTCTATCTTTTGGAACCACTAACCTATCCTTGAACCATAACACGTCATTCTCATCTACATAAAAATGCTTGGTTTCTTGTTCTTTCATCTTATGTTTGATGTGGAACACACCTGGATTGGTCTTCTGTAGCTCAATAATTCGGCTCTGAAGAGTACAACTAATAGTGATGTTGTGAAGGACTGTAGGATGGAGGAGCTATGACAAATGGAGGTCACTTTCAATCAAAGAGTGGTAATGAGATTTCTTGCTTAAGGCATCTGCAACGATGTTTGCCTTGCCTGGATGATAATGCACTTGGAGGTTATAATTCTTGATCAACTCGAGCCATCTTCTCTGACGTATATTCAACTCAGGTTTAGTGAAGATGTACTTAAGACTCTTATGATCAGTGTAGATGTTGCACACATTGCCAAGCAAATAATGTCTCTGGACCTTCAAAGCATGAACAACTACAGTGAGTTCTAAGTCATGCATAGGATAATTCACCTCATGCTTCCAAAGTTGGCGAGAGGTATACGCAATGACTTGTCCTTCCTACATAAGAACACCTCCTAGACCTATGCCAGATGCATCACAAAACACATCAAAAGGTTTCTCGATGTCCGGTTGCGCCAAAACTAGAGCCAAAGTTAGAAGGGTTCACAGGGTGTGAAAAGCTGCATCACACTCGAAAGTCCAGACAAACCTCGTGTCTTTTTGCAGCAACCGAGTCATAGGCTTGGCTATTTTAGAGAAATCCAGGATGAAGCGACAATAATAGCCAGCCAATCCCAGAAAACTCCAAACCTCGTGCACCGAGGTTGGAGCCTTCCAGTCCAACACTTCTTGCACCTTGGTGGGATCCACCATAATTCCACCATCGGACAACACGTGTCCGAGAAAAGGTACTTCACGAACCAGAATTCACACTTGCTAAACTTTGCATAAAGCTTGTGTTCACGCAATCTAGTGAGAACCACTCGCAAGTGTTCAACATGATCCTCTTCATTCTCAGAATAGACCAAGATATCATCTATAAATACCACCACAAATTTGTCCAACTCATGCATAAACACCGAATTCATCAAATACATGAAGTGTGCGGGGGCATTGGTCAATCCAAAAGACATAACAAGATACTCATAAAGACCGTATCTTGTAGAGAAGGCAGTTTTTAGAATATCCTCAGGTCGGATTTTGATTTGATGATAACCAGATCTCAAATCAATCTTGGAAAAGACTTTTGCTTTAGACAACTGAGCAAATAAGATATCTATGCGTGGCAAAGGATACTTAATCTTTCTTGTGTGGCAAATGCGGTGCAAGCAAAGGTTATGGCAAATATCCGTGTAGTGTGTGATTTTTCGGATGTTTTTCCTGATGATTTGCCAGGATTGCCCCCGGATCGGGATGTGGAGTTCAAGATAGAGTTGCTACCTGGTACAGCACCCATATCTAGAAGACCTTATAGAATGCCTCCCAATGAACTAGCCAAACTTAAGACCCAGTTGAATGAACTTCTAAAGAAAGGCCTTATCCATCCTAGTTCGTCTCCGTGGGGGTGTCCGACTATCTTTGTGAAGAAGAAGGATCAATCACTGCACATGTGTAAAATCTAGAAATTTTTACCAGACATCAATCATCACCTGAGTAGACCTCCATAAAAATTTTAGATTTATTTGAGCACAACAACTGCAGTTATGAAAAAGACAAGACACAACTAGTATTAAGATCTATAAAAATAACAAATTCCATGTATTGCTTTGCTCCTATTCTAAATAGTCCTGTATGTTTGAATTAATTGGCTTAGTTAAGTTATGAATCATGACTTTATGATAATACATGAGTTGTAGTACTTTTATTAAGCTTTTCAAAAAGCTAAATATCATGATTTTTGGTTAAGTAGATCTTGAGTTATACTTGCTTAAATCTCTGTGGCTGTTTCTGCCCAAACCCAGAGAGGGTTTCCTTGTTATTATTGTGGGGCCTTCTTAATTGTAGAATTAGCATTAGGTGTTTACAACAAAATTGTTTAGAATTTGCTAAGCTTTCTAAAAAGTCTAGAACCACATTTATTGGACATGTATAACTCCATTTATAGCTATTTAAAGTGGCATGTCAGTTTCTATCCATGTTTTAGACAGAGATGCATTTATTGGATTAATGGGCCTTGTTATCTATAGAATAATCTTAATATGATAATAATAAAGTTGTAGATAACTCACTTAAACATCTTGTGTTAAATTTTCATGGCATTTGGCCAAATATTTTATGAGTTATGACTGTTCTAAGTTGGTCTTCAGAAATTGTAGTTCTCTGGAATTTCTGGACCAGATTTGATAAATGTGACTGTTTGATCCTTTTAACTTGGGAATCATGCTAAGATGATTAAATATGGATTGTAGAAAATTTCATAATCTTTCCATATTGTCTTGTTGCATGTATTTTGGATTAGTACAACTGTAGTTATAAGCTTGTGCAGTTGCATGGCAGAATCTGTCCAAGTCTGGACAGAGGTGCTCAATTGTGCTTGATTGACCTTGTTAATGGTGGAATCACCTTGTGATGATAATAAACATGTTTTATATAATTTAATAACCTTTCTATAAAGCTAAGGTTCATGCTTGTTTGATGTCTGTAACTCCAGTTATGCCATTTTGAAATTACTACTATTACCTTTCTGTCCTAGTTCTGTGCAGATCTGAAACATTGGCATGTTTGACCTAGTTAGCTGTGGAATAAGCTTTTGGTGACAATAAAAATGTTCTAGGAGATTTCATTATCTTTCCAGAAAGTCTAGGATCACCTCCGTTGGATGTTTGGATCTCCAGTTATGGGCGAAACAAGTGTTATCTGTGCTGCTGTCCAAATTCTGTGTTGTGCTTTATAAGTTGATTGCTTTCACCTTGCATTGCCTTATGTGTTGCTAAGTGTAACTCATGCCTTTCATGGTGTTAAATTAAGTTACTTGAGATCTTAAATTGTGATAGATGTTTTCAATGGAATAGCTTAACTCAAGTTATCTGGTGTACCATGCTTGATATGCTCACTATCTTTCTATAATAGATTATGTGATGCATCTCGTATTGTCGTTCTTTTATTCATGCACTTGCATGTTGCATCTCATCTAGGTATGCTAGATGAACCACATGAAGGACGTGATGTTAGAGCCGAACCCAAAGACGGTGTATGGTGGACCTATCCCAAAGATGGAAGGACTGGACAAGTGCTAGGATGGGAGATGCTCACCGAGCAAGTGCCGTCTAACAAACACTAACCTAGTGTTGGATCCCAGGCAAGCCCCGGAGCATTCTAAGTCTCCCATGTTTTTACAAATATCTTGAGTATATTTTATTGTTGATGATGCAT
Source organism: Miscanthus floridulus (assembly GCF_019320115.1). NCBI lineage: Eukaryota > Viridiplantae > Streptophyta > Magnoliopsida > Poales > Poaceae > Miscanthus > Miscanthus floridulus. The sequence continues at coordinate 144,641,577 of NC_089587.1, read as the reverse complement.
TAAGTATAGGAATTGGTTGGAACCAATTGTTGCATTATATCCTTACCTTGTCCAGATAAAATCCTATGAATCCTAATTAAGTGTAGGATCAAATGATGCTTAGCTATGCTTAGACCGGTAGAAGTCGGGTGATTTCCGGTCACCTACGAGATGTAGGATGAGCTCTGGTCACGGTTGCCTATAGTTGCTATCATGGAAAAGAACCATGTGTTAATAATGAAAAGAGACCAGACAGGATGATGGTAGTGCAGCAACAAGGCATGGAGGTCTTGGGTGTGAATCTATCCCCGTCTGTGTCGTTTAAGGACCAATTCGCTGTACGTCCTCATGTCATGTTGAACGCAGCCTAACACTTAGCTGGCCGGATAAGTCGTTCTGACCATGAAGCCTAGTAGCTCGACTTAGGCCGGGATCACGAGCAGTTGGTTGCAATCTAGATGGCAGTAAGGATGTGTGGAGAGCCATTGGCGTAAGCCCAAGGGCGGGTTAAGTCATCGAGCACTCATGGCAGAGTGGTTCTCTAATTTTGCGGCACTGATCATACCCATGACTCTTGAATTGTACCAAAGGTGACTTGTTTGCGACCCTGATGGGGGAAGCAGGGTTTGTGTTAGGAATACCCCTCCAATTGGATAGGAATTGATTCGAATCGCCGTCTCTCCTGGATAGTGAGAACTTGACTGAGCAGCGGCAACGTAGATTCACTAAATTTAAAGATATGGTTAAATGATGATGATGATGATGATGATAATGATAGTGATAATGAGCCATGAAATACCTGATATGGTTATTATTGTTTGCAACTTAATCAAGTGATTGATTAGTACAGGTGCTAATATAGATGGTAGGAAATGACTAAAAGTCACTGCTAGTACAGGTTAATAATGCTAATGATTACTCAAGCTTTTATGCAAAGAGGTTGTCCAGCAAGATCCACTGATAAACCCTTGCATAATTTTTTGTGTCACTTTATTTCTGGTTTATGATGGATAAGTCTAGTTGAGTACATTCGAGTACTCAGGGTTTATCCCACCATGTTGCAGGTGAAGTTCTCGGCCTATTGAAGATGGTGGCTAACTATCGGTGGGCTCGGTGATTCTATAGTTACTTCTTATCTATATGCTTTTGTCTGATGATGTCACTTATGCTAGCAATGTATTTGAAACTCATATTAATATAATCATTTGAAAGCTATGTTGTTTTCACTAATCGGTTTTGAAACCCAAACTCATACTATTATTTGTGAACCCCTTTGTAATATTATTTCTGCTGCAACTCTGCATATGTGATGTGTATTTGCTTAATCATGCGATCTTGGTTGTGATGTTGATTTATCGAGGTCCTTTGTGACACTCGGTGGACTACCAGGTTTATATGAGTGAAAGTATGTGTGTGTCAATGTGTTAGCGGGGACAGCCATACTTGATCTTGTATAAATTGGGCGGTTCTATTATAGGAACGGGGGTGGTGCCCATGGTCCTGAGGGACCCTGCTCTTATCAGGATTTCTTAAAGACGCACCCACCCATGTTCACACTGACAGCTGAGCCTCTAGATGTGGAGCATTGGCTTCGTATCCTAGAGCAGAAGTTTCTGCTTCTCGTTGTAACTGATGAGCAGAAAGTGTGTTTTGCAGCGTAACAGCTGTTGGGATCTACTAGTGCATGGTGGGTCACATTTAATGCCATGCAGCCAGCGGATCACTGGGTGACCTGGCAGGAGTTCACTACAGCCTTCAGAGAGTATTATATTCCTGCTGGTGTTCTAAATAGGAAGTTGACACAATTTCTGGACCTGCAGCAAGGAAGCATGTCCGTGATGCACTATGTTAACAAGTTCAACAACTTATCGCAGTATGCTGGGACTCATGTTGATATAGATGAGAAGAAGAGAGACTGTTTCTATCACGACCTCTCTTGTAGCCAACAGAAGAAGTTATATACTGGGAACTACTAGACCTTTGGGGCAATGATGAATACTACTATACAGCGTGACTCTCAAGCAGAATGGAAGCGCAAGCCGGTGGCTACTGGGTCTTCTAGCCACCCCAAGGCACAAAAAGTACATTTTGTTAGGCGGGTGGGCTATCAATCTTCGGGTGGGCATTCATTTCGACAACCTTAGCAGACTTTTTAGGCACCTTCCACTCAGTATCGTGGACCTACTCAGTAGGTGCAACATCAACAGCCCTAGGGATAGTAGGTCCCACCTCGTCAAGGACTAGGGAACAAGCCTGGTGCTTGTTTCAAGTGTGGCAAGGAAGGCCACCATGCCTAGGAGTGTCCGCAAAACTAGCCTACCCAGTCTGCTTAGCCCTTAGCTAACTCTCACCTGATTAAACAGCCAGTTATTAAGAAGAAAGTGCCAGTGAGCCGATCTAGACAGGTTAATTTCATGGAGGCTAAGGAAATATTACAAAATGAACCAGTGATGGCTGGTATGTTCACCATTGATTCCCATCCAGCTTATGTATTGTTTGATTCTGGTGCATCACATTCATTCATGAGCATGAGATTTGCACACCGGCATGATATACCTCTTATGGCTATACCTTTTGCCTATAGAATCAGTACTTCGAGTGCGCAGTTGTGCACTAATACTTGGATGGACGTAGTGGGCTTAGTATTAGCTGCCCATACTTACTGTCTTCAGTTCATGGTGCTGCCTAGGCAAGGCATTGATGTAATTCTAGGAATGAACTAATTGTGGGTATATGTGGTAGTTTTGGATCTGAAGCAGAGAGTTGTTGAGTTACGGCTTCCTTCTTTTAAGGATAGGATGTCTCTTCTTATGCCCTCAGATCTAGCCTTACCTGTTGCTGCTCATGCTAAAGATTCTCCTGATCTTACCTCTATTCCTATGGTCTGTGAGTTCTCGAATGTCTTTACTGAAGATCTACCTGGGTTGCCACCAGATAGAGATGTGGAATTCTCCATTGAGTTAGAGCCTGGCACTGCTCCTATCTCCCGATGGTCGTACCGCATGGCCCCGAAGGAATTGGCTAAAATAAAGAAATGGTTAGAAGAGTTGCTGGAAAAGGGATTCATCTGTTCTAGCTCTTCACCATGGGGTTGTCCAGCCATTTTTGTGAAGAAGAAGGATGGCACTCTGTGGATGTGTGTGGATTACCGCCCTCTCAATGCGATAACCATTAAGAATAAGTATCCTTTACCGCATATTGATACTTTGTTCAATCAACTAGCTGGTGCCAAGGTGTTCTCCAAGATTGATCTTCGTTCAAGCTATCATCAAATCAAGATTAGACCACAAGATATACCAAAGATAGCTTTTTCTACTAGGTATGGGCTGTATGAATACCTAGTCATGTCTTTTGGTCTCACCAACACTCCTGCATTCTTCATGTATCTCATGAATTCAGTCTTTATGCCAGAGCTGGACAAGTTTGTAGTGGTATTCATTGATAATATCTTGATATATTCCAAGAACAAGGAAGAGCATGCCCAACACCTTTAGATAGTACTAACTCGATTGAGGGAACACCAGTTGTATGCTAAATTCAGCAAGTGTGAGTTTTGGTTGTATCGAGTGCAGTTTTTGGAGCATGTTTTAACACCTAACGATATCTCTATAGACCCCAACAAGGTGCAAGATGTGCTAAATTGGAAGTCTCCCAAGTTAGTGCACTAGATTCATCAGTTCCTTGGTCTAGCTGGATACTATCGACGTTTCATTCTAGACTTCTCCAAGATAGCTCAGCCGATGACCAAGCTGTTCTAAAAAGAAGCCAAGTTTGTTTGGAGTCCAGCCTACGAAGAAGCCTTCCAAGCTTTGAAGAAATTTCTTACCACTATTCCTGTCCTAGCCCAACCAGATATTGATAGACCTTTTGATGTATATTGTGATGCCTCAAAGATGGGGTTGGGATGTGTGCTTATGCAGGAGGGGCATGTGATAGCTTTTACTTCACACTAATTGAAAAAGCACAAAGTGAATTACCCCACCCATGATTTAGAGCTGGCTGATGTGGTCCACCCTCTAAAAATTTGGAGGCGTTATTTGTTGGGCAACAAAGTACACATTTTTACAGATCATAAGAGCCTCAAGTATATCTTGACTCAGTCTGAGCTGAACATGAGGTAAAGGAGATGGTTGGAATTGATCAAGGATTATAACTTGGAGGTACATTATCACCCTAGAAAGGCCAATGTGGTGGCTAATGCATTGAGACGGAAGTCATATCAGGTTGAAGAAGCACCTTTATCTCTCAACCATGCTGAGGTGCTAGCTCACATTGCCTTAGTCTCAGACTTACTTGAGTAGATTATTATGGAGCAAAGGCAAGATACTTTAGAAATTCCTCACATCAAGAAATTAATTGCCGAAGGGCATGGTCCTTAGTTTAGTATTGATGAGCAAGGTGTAGTGAGGTATAAGGACAGATTGGTGGTTCCATCAAATGAGGAGGTTAGAAGGAAGATTTTGAATGAAGCTCATCATTCAAAGTTGTCTATCCACCCTAGCAGTAATAAGATGTACCATGATTTGCGCCACTTATATTGGTGGTCCAATATGAAACAGGATATCACCTGGTACGTCATGGAGTGCGAAACTTGTGGATGAGTTAAGGTAGACCACATGTGTACCCCAAGATATTTGCAACCCTTGCCCATTTCTGTTTGGAAATGGGAAGATATTTCCACGGATTTCATTATGGGTTTACCCCACACATCCAAGGGCTATAACTCTATTTGGGTCATTGTGGATTGCCTTACCAAGTTAGCTCATTTTCTCCCAGTTGATTCTAGATATCTAGCTAGGAAGTATGCTAAGCTATACTTTGACCAAATTGTGACCCTACATGGAGTTCTTCTCACTATCATCTCTGATAGAGGGTCCATCTTTGTCTCCTACTTTTGGGAGCAACTCCAGGGGTGTCTTGGTACTAGCCTCCTCCAAAGTTTAGCCTATCATCCACAGACTGATGGCCAAATAGAAAGGGTAAATTAGGTACTTGAGGACATGTTGAGAGCTTGTGCCATTTCTTTTCCTAAGAAGTGGGATGAATGCATGAAGTTAGCTGAGTTTTCTTACAACAATAGCTATTAAGAAAGTATTCGTATGGCACCATTTGAAGCTCTATATGGAAGGAAGTGTAGGACACCACTTAACTAGGTTGAAGTGGGAGACTGTGGATATTTTGGACTTGATTTCATCAAAGAAGCTCGAGAGCAAGTCAGCATTATTTAGAGTCATTTGAAGGCAGCTCAGAGCCGACAGAAAGTTTATGCAGATAAGTGAAGAAGACCTTTGCAGTTTGTAGTTGGGGATTATGTGTACCTCAAGGTGTCTCCTATGAGAGGGGTGCATTGGTTTGGTGTTAGTGGCAAGCTAGCCCCTGATATGTGGGTCCTTACAAGATTTTAGAGCAGTGTGGCCTAGTTGCTTATCGTCTCCAACTTCTAGATATTTTATTGGTGGTACATGATGTGTTCCAAGTATCTTAGTTGAAGAAGTGTTTGCGAGTACCTGATGAAGCTATGGTAATTGAAGGACTTCCCCTCCAGCCTGACTTGACTTATATTGAGTACCATATCAAGATTTTGGACAAAAAAGAAAGAGTGACAAGGAACAATGTGGTGAAATTCAACAAAGTTTAGTGGCAAAACCACTCGGAGGATGAAGCCACGTGGGAACAAGAGGACAATATCCTAAAGCATTACCCCCATCTTCTTTCTGGTTCACCGAGGAAGTTGTCTATATTGAAATGTAATTCTTATCTCTTTTCCAACACTAGACACATGAAATCTCGGGAAGAGATTTTGTTTTAGGGGGTAGATTTGTAACACTATCAGTGTTACACTATAAATCTTTTGCTAAAACATGTCATGAACATCATGGTTATGTGTTAATGCATGTGATATAGTATGTAAATCAATTTCTGTAACTTGAAATGATCATCGGAAACGTGAAACGAAAGCTACATTTCATAGTCAAGTTATATCACTTAGGGTTTTAAATCAATTTTTATTAAGCGAAAACACTATAGAATGTATATACAGAATTTTAGTAGGGTTAGAAGTATGAACTTTGTAGATGGTGATGAAATACCTACGGTCAAGAAAGGAATTCACTAGCTAGCATACTTAATAGCTTGGAAATCGAATCTGACGCGAACCCGATCAAGACTTAGTCGATTTCGTAAGTTTGAAAAGGGTTTGACGAAGCCATGTTTGATAATTTTTGTAGGAGAATGGGGTTATGTAGTGGGGTGGTTTTAGGGCTGGTTTCAATAGCTCAATATGCCCTCTTATGAATGGAATAGGTGGTTTAGCAATTGAAGCAACAAATTGGGTTTTTGGGATGCTTTAAAAATTGTGCGTCGCACGTTCTAGGCCAATTTCAGTGTTCAGACGTGGTCACCGTGCCTTGCCACTCAGCACCACTGTGTCGGCCACCTAGTGCACGCACGTGCACCACCGCGATGGCATGGCCACTCTGCCCCATGGTGTCCTTGTTGTTGCCATTGTGGGCCAGTCGCTCTGGCCGGTCCGCTGTCGCCTAGACACTCGCCTCGTGTTGTCACCGCCGCGCCATGGACTGCCACCGTCGTGTCACCATGCTACTTCGTGCCATCACTGTTGCACCACAACATGCGCATGTTTCTCTATGCCGCGTCATCACATTGAGTGCACAGCGCATAGGCACGTGGCACCCCCACATGTTGTTGCTCTGCCTGGCACCCGTGTCCCACCAAGGCGACACAGCACCGTTGCTGGCCTCACACTACGCCACACATGGAACTATCATCCCCTTGCCTTGTTTGCGTGTGTTAAATGGCTTCACGACGCATCGTGCCATCTTGTCCCTGTATCTCTCGCGCGCACTGCTGCAAACCGCTTGTGACGGTAGGAAGGACCGAGCTATGCTTGAGTCAAATTAACCACGTGTAGTCACTACCGGAGCAATTACTCATGCTAGGTGCTAGCGTTGGAGCCCTACTACTGCCCTAGTCACCTCTGACCTTCAATTGAGCCCAGTCGTGCTTCAATTGGCTATTTCCCCCTCCGCCGTGCCATTAAGGACGGAACCGGCCGTGACCGTGGACAGCTACCTGCCGTGCCTCCTCTCGCCCATTCGCCTCCACCATGAGTTCTGCATTGATCCCCTCCATCTTGTGTGCACCCCCACTTCCACTGCCACTGCCTTATTGGTGCCACGGACCTAGTCGTGCCACCGCCGCCATCATGGAGCTTGCCGTGTGCACATGGCCATACACACCTGGTCTATGCCCGGCCAAACCTCCACCACAGCAGCCACTAGGGTACACAAGTGGTGCTTTAGGGTTAGCTATAGCTCACTACGGTGACTTAGAGTGGTCGATGTGGTCATGCCACCATCGCACGTGGCCACGCACCATGGCCACCATTGCTGAAAGTTCCACTTTCCCTCTAATGTCGGCTATGGTAGGCTCTTGGGTTGTAGGTGTTGTTCGGCTTGTTAGCTTGGGCGAGGAGAGGCTAGGTTGGCCGGCATGACCGGCCTATGCCAGCGCCACCACGTGCGGTGCGCGCTCGGGTGCCTGAGGGTCTAGCCATGGTGAAGATAGAATAATCTGACTGTTAGATTGCTTAAGTATTGACTATATGAATAGTGTCATGGGTCTTAGGGTGATTCACCGGTAGGTCAAGGGGTTTTTTGCATAATTGACCAGCGCGCGTGGGCCTTCCCGTTGTGGGCCACCGACGTGCAGTTGGGCCACGCTGGTGGATTCTGGTTTTTCATTTTTCTAGGGAATTAGTAAATGTTTATTCAATTTAGTTTTGAGCTAATCTTTGTAAAATTATAGTAAATTTTGTAGGTGTCCAAAAATAGTGAAACAAAATTTGTTAGGTTCACAAAAATGCTATCTATCTATTGGTGTAGTTAGTTTATAGTTATCTACGATAATGATAGATTCATTAATTCATTTAGGAAAGCTTAGTATTATTTAGCTTAATATTTGTAGGAATTTTTGTGGCAAATTGGTGATAGATTTAGCCATGAAATTTCTATAGTAGGCTCATTAAATTATTATGTGCTCACTGTAAATTTTGTAGCCCTAGAGGAGGTTGATAAATAGAGTAGCTAGTACTCCTTGTTTTATCATATATAGAGTAAATCGATATTAAGTATAGGGATTCCTTTAGTTGCTAAGCTAATACATGTAATGTTTCATACCTGTTTAGTGGGAATGATGGGTAACGTAGAGACTTAGTCGGTAGAGCTAGTTTAGTAGCTTGATAGATGTATTTTATTTTAAGAGTTGCTGTTGACGTATTATTAAGTGTTGCATCATCATTTCATGCATGTAGATAATGAGTTGGTAGAGTTTGTGCCTGGGGACGAATAAAACTATGAGGAGATCATTGAGGAGTATGAGGAGATTCTCGTACAGGAAGGAGCCCCAGAGCCATCAGTTGCTGACTTTGTTGACACCGCCTGCCCAAGGCAAGCCTCGGTGCATAATCACTATTTTTTAATGATCATGGAATATATATATGTGATATGCATTTATGTTATAGGCATTTTATGGAAACTACATGCATAGATATACTTACCTATGAGTCCTACTAGTATAGGTAGAGTAGCTGCTATGCTTAGGATTTCGGTAGCGTGGGTAACCTGCCGTTACTCACAATAGGTGATTATTAAGATCACTCATGATAAAATGGTGGAAAGAAAAAATGGAGACTGGGCAGGGATATGGTTTGGGTATTGGTGGGTGTAAGAGGTTGTGTCCTGCGGCCAGTTGGGCACAGCTTGGTTACACTTTTTCCCTGTCTATGTTGGTTAAGGACCGGCCATTGCATTGGGTTCTAGGCAAGTCACAGACTTATTATCTCGAGCATATACTTGGGTATGGGCGTAGGGAAGACTTGTTGCTCTCTTGTCGTGGGTTCCGGCTCTTTCTGGATCGACTGATTGGAGGCAGGGATGGTGGAGGTCTAAGCACCACACTGAGTCTAGGACTCAGGAGCGGGGGCTTGGAGTCCATGTTTGGATGGGGACCTAGACCCCGTGATAGGAGAGTGATGGGCTGGTCCTACTTATGCTTGGGGTACAAGCGGGCCGTGTGTTTTCAGGGTACCTAGCTAGGCACATTGATTCATGAATCACTGGGCGATCTGGTACGGCGTGTCTACAGTCTAGCACCGTAGTAAGAACTAAAAGATGAAAGGTGGTGAAATGGAACTTTTTATTCAACTCTTACTTGAAAGTAGAACTAGTGCTTACATAGAATGGCTAGATAATGAAATAATTATGACTGCTAATAATAACATAAATAAGGATTCACTATTAGTATTGCTTTTTGCAAAAAGGAAACCAGCAAACCATAAAGCTTATCATATCCCTTGGAGTCAGGAAATTATTCCCACTAGTCGGATAAGTCTTGTGAGTACATTATGTACTCAGGGTTTATTTACCTCTATTGTAGGTGCAGCTTGAGGAGTAGCCGTTGTGTGAAGCATTCTTCTAGTGGGCACAGATGGATCCTTATTTATTATCGATAGATGTTTATTTTCATTCCACTATTTAATATTCCGCACTCTGAATTTGGTAATGTAATAATACATTTCTAAGAACTCTGGATGTATGAAATGGACTAAGTTATGTAAACTCATTCTCATTATTGGATCCTATGGGAAAACATGCATTATTCCAGCTCTCCCTTGGGGTGTGCCCAATAGAATCCACCCGATGTAGCTTTCTTTCGGGGTGCTTAGTGTCTAGTGGAAGACGAGCATCTCCAAAGGTGTGTTATTTTGGGCGGTTCTACCACAGAAAACTGGCATGTTTCACCCTAAACTACTGATAAAACATCCTCTTCTTATCAATTACAGGTCAAATTTACTGGCATGCCTTTCGAAATTTTTAGGATCGACTGGTCCTGTTGTGAAGCCAAGCAAGATCTATGGGTTGACCTCGCTCATATCATTCTAGCTTGCTATGTGTCAGGTGCATCACCATATTTTTGCGTCAACACACATTTTGACACGCCCGTTGGGACAACAATCGTCATGGCAGCTCACAACAATAGGGACATTCTTATAGTGCCTTATGAAGACTTACCTAATGAGGATAAAGATGTCATTGGTAAAGATATAGAGGAGTTTCAGAACAAGTGTTTGTTGTCCTACACCAAGGCGCGTGACAATAAAGTTGTTTAGAATTATGCACTACGAAGAGTTTTGATACATGGGCAGATACAGATGAAGTCGATGATAGACGTTTCTTTGTAGATGCTATCAACAAATCTGTTCATGATGTCATGTTGAATCATAATACAACTTTCTTGAACACATTCCACAACACCATGAAGGAGGTGTTTCATTATATCCAATTGATCAGATTGGACCGGCTTATTACAATATTCCACATCCATCGACTCAGGGGACTAATCAAGCCGATACTAGTCATCAAGAAGTAGCACTAGCTAGCATTGATGATGTCCAAGCAGTTCAGAGCTCATCTGAGCAAGTTTAGGGTACTACTACTAATCAAATACGGTATAATCCTAGATCATTAGTGCAGCATGTGCAACAGCTGATAGGGCAAGTTCAAAATCAAATGGTTAATTTTGGCACATCAGGCCAAATACCACCATCGGCTCAAAAAATAGCACCATCAGTTCAAAGGATTCATAGAGATACAGATCCTAACATTTACAATGAGAGACTTCAAGCAGCAAGTCAGCAAAGGCTCAATAGATAGAGATTCCACAAGGATATCATTATGGCACAGATTATAATACCCTTCATATGATTCTAAATCTAGAGTATCAAGATATCCAAAATTTTAATTCGTAGATGGGTCAGCAATTGCAAGGAAATCCAAATTCGAATGTTGATGAGTTGTTGCTTAGAGTAACTAAAATGATGAAGAATCAGTTTAGTTTAAAACTAAAAGGGCAGACCTTTTTGTACTAACATCAATATCCAGAGTGGTATGATTTGGTTGCTCTTCCTACAAATTATAGGCTTCTGAAATTTGCTAAGTTCATTGGTTAAGATAGTACAAGTACAATAAAATATGCCAGTCGATATCTTACTTAGTTGGGTCAAGCATCCATTGAAGAAGCTCATCGAGTTCGTTTCTTCTCTTTATCCCTGTTAGGACCAGCTTTCACCTAGTTTTCATTGTTACTAGTTAATTCTATTGCCAATTGGACTGACCTAGAGACAAAATTTCATATATATTTCTATACTAGGACAGGAGAAAAGAAAATCATAGATTTGACGACCATAAGGCAAAGAAATAATGAATCAGGTGCTGAGTTTCTTTAGAGGTTCCGAGAAATAAGAAATTTGTGCTTTTCATTGAATCTGATTGATGATCAGCTAGCTGCTTTGGCTATTCAAGGAATGTTGCCAACATAGAGAGAAAAACTACTTGGGCAAGAGTTTGACAATTTAGGTCAGTTGGCTCAATGGGTGGTAGCACTTAATAGCCGATTCCAAAATATGCACAAAGATACCCGATTCCAGAAGAATACCGCAATTGCTGAAGCTTATAATCCATATTTAGCTGATGATGATGGTGAGGATGATGAAGAAGAGGAGATTGATGTGGCTGAATGGAATTGGGGTAAGAAGATAGTGATGGTTCCAAATCCTTGGGGAAAAGGAGTTGAAGAAAGTTATGATTGTGATGTCACAAAATCATACAAGCTCTTTGATTTCTTGATTGAGAAGGGACAGATCAAATTGCTCACCAACCATGTCATATTACCCCCTGATCAATTGAAGAATAAGAAGTTCTACAAATTTCATAACACTACTTCTCATTCTACTAATGAGTGCAGAATTTTCTAACAACATATATAGAGGGCTATTCATCAAGGGAAGCTTAAATTTAATACACCTCGGAAGATGAAAGTTGATGATAATCCTTTCCCAAAAGATCAAAAATATGGTTGATGCTAAGTTGCTCAAAGGGAAGACTAAAGTTCTAACATCAACTAGGGCAAAAGAAACTAGAACAGTTGATCCAGAGATGTAAATATCGGCTGATGAATATAAAGAAATTAAAAGGCATCATGACCAATAGAAAATCGATATGAGGAGGGAGAGACATCAAGAAATGAGGCGATGAGGCCACATGTTACATCTCAAATTTGGTTGAATAAATGGCAACGGCAGAAAGAGAAGGATTATCAGCATTGGTTAGAAGAGAAAGAATATTAGCGTCAACAAGAAGAGGAGAGGTATGAAAGAGAACAAGCTAAATTACATTAGAATTGTCCTATTTTCAAACACTGTTGAAATGAAGGTTTGAAATTGTCTACTAGAAATAATTGCCTAGAGTGTAGTGAACAATATTAGGAATTTAGGCAATCTCAAGCCAACCGCCGGTCTATCCATGCTCGAATTGGGTATCATCATGATAATATGGATCGGCGCTTAAAAATTAGAAGTGCTCATGATCGGCTTGGGAAGCGAGTTGTTGATCAAAATTGGGCTGATTATGAAGAAGAAGGTGATGAGAAAGAGTATGTTTGGTAGGAAGAGCAATGGTGACCAGGAGGTTTAACAAGAAGTCAGAAAAGAAGGGTACAATGCCTAAGGAATAGAGAGCTAGAACAGGTTCAGAAATCTATAAACCTCAAGTATGGCATGTTAAACAAACAGTCGATAAGGGTCAACCATCGGCTAATATTCAAATGGCTTTTCTATTGCCGTTAGAATTTAGAGCTCCAGTAGATCAAAAAGTCTATTCAGATTTTGATGAATCGGAATATGAGGAGATGGTTGCCAAATTGACAGCGATACAACAAGCTATATTTGATAAGCCAGTCAAGCATCGGCACTTGAAGGCTTTATATGTAAAAGGTTTAGTTGATGGGAAGCCAATGGGCAAAATGTTGGTGGATGGAGGTGCTTTTGTTAATCTTATGCCTTATACTACTTTTCACAAGCTTGGTAAGGGACCAGGAGATTTGATTAAGACTGACATGATGCTTAAGGATTTTGGGGGGAAGGCCCGTGATAAAGTCCATGCTGATTTCCTCCCATTTCCATCCTGGAATAGGCAATGGCTGAAGTAATCCAGCAGTTTTCATATGGACAGCTTTTACTCTACTGCAGTTATCACACCTAGCAACATAGGCTGCGATCTCTTTCTTCATCTTTGTCCACCAAAAACGGGTTTTCAAATCTTGATACATTTTACTACTACCCAGATGGATGGACAATTTGGACGAGTGAGCTTCCTCTAAAATTTGATTCCTTAGCTCACAGTCTTTTGGTACCACTAGCCTGTCCTCAAACCATAATACACCTTTTTCGTCCAATCTAAAATGTTTGGTTTCCTGCTCTTGCATTTTTCTCTTGATGTGACTTATTCCTACATCTATCTGCTGTAGCTCTATGATTTTGCCCTCAAGTGAACAACTGATTGTGATATTGTGTAGTACAGTAGGATGTAACAAGTTGAATCCATCTTCTAACAATGCTTCCACAGTGTTGCAATGGGACTTCCGACTGAGTGCATCGGCTACTACATTAGCTTTACCCGGATGGTAATGCACTTCTAAATTGTAGTTCTTAAACAATTCTAACCATCTTCGTTGTCTCATGTTCAGCTCTGGCTGGGTAAAGATATACTTGAGACTTTTGTGGTCAGTATAGATATGACATACATTGCCCAACAAGTAATGTCTCCATATCTTTAATGCATGGACAACGGCTACAAGTTCCAAATCATGTGTAGGGTAGTTGACTTCATGTTTTCTCAATTGCCGAGAAGCATATGCAATTACTCTTCCTTCTTACATAAGCACACATCCTAAACCTATTCCCGATGCGTCACAAAATACATCAAAAGGCTTTTCAATGTCTGGTTGTGCTAGCACAGGTGCTGTAGTCAACAAAGTTCTAAGGGTGTGAAAAGCTGTTTCACATTCTGGTGTCCATTTGTACTTCTCATCTTTCTGAAGTAGTCTGGTCATAGGCTTAGCTATCTTTGAGAAATCTAGAATAAACCGACGATAGTATCCTGCTAACCCTAGAAAACTCCTAACTTCATGAACCGAAGTTGGGGCTTTCCAATCCATGACCTCTTGTACTTTGGATGGGTCTACAGAGATTCCATCTTTTGATAAAATGTGACCTAAGAAGGTACTTTGCTCAACCAAAATTCACATTTGCTAAACTTGGCATATAGCTGATGCTCCCTCAATCTGGATAGGACAACCCTCAGATGTTCTTCATGATCTGACTCATTTTCTAAATAATCAATATATCATCGATAAACACGACCATGAACTTGTCAAGTTCAGGCATGAATACCGAGTTCATCAGGTACATGAAGTAGGCTGGAGCATTTGTTAGTCCGAAAGACATAACCAAATACTCATATAAGCCATACCTAGTAGAGAAAGCAGTTTTAGGTATATCCTCCGGTCTGATCTTTATCTGATGGTAACCTGATCTCAAGTCAATTTTGGAGAATACCTTTGCCTTCGCTAGCTGATCAAACAAGATGTCGATGTGGGGCAACGGATATTTGTTCTTGATGGTCACAGCATTGAGTGGTCTATAATCTACACACATTCTTAGTGACTTGTCCTTCTTTTTCACAAACAAGGCTGGACATCCCCACGGAGATGAGCTAGGTTGGATAAGACCCTTGTCTAATAGATCTTGCAATTGAACCTTAAGTTCCACTAACTCATTGGGTGGCATTCTATAGGGCCTTCTGGATATGGGTGCCATACCTGGCACTAATTCGATCTTAAATTCCACGTCCCTATCTAGGGGTAGACTTGGTAATTCCTCAGGAAATACATCTAGAAACTCACAAACCACGGGGATATCACATATTGTGGTGGTTTGTATAGCACAGGCTAAATGTTGGGGTTCGAAATTGCAGGAGAGTGGTACTAGAAAAGCATTCCCTCCCGTGGGTTCTCTCAACATAATAGTACGGGTGCTAGTGTCAATAAGAACACCATGATCCTTCATCCAATTCATGCCTAAGATTACACTTATCGATAACCCAGGCAATATTATCAAATCTGTTGTGTACTCCCTCCCTTGTATAGAGATGAGTACATTTTTTACTATCTTTTTGGTAGTAATAGTTCCCCCTACTGAACTTATGTTAAAACCCCCTTTGCTTACTTCAATTATTTCTTGATCATGTCTAGATGCAAATGCTTGACTCATAAATGAATGAGAAACTCCCGAATCAAATAAAACAACAGCGGGATGCTTGTTGACGAGAAACATACTAGCTGTGACAACTTCTCCGGCGGGCACTTCCTCCACAGCGGTATAATGCACTTGTCCCTGACGTGCCCTAGCATTCGCCTGTCTCTGATTGTTCTGATTCTGGTTACTATTCTTCTTGGGGTGGGGGCATTCCTTGGACTAATGACCCAGTTGGTTGCAGTTGAAACATGGTTGATTACTTCTAAATCCGGTGGAACTGTCCTGACTGCCATTTCCTTTTGGTAAGGCAATAGTAAACGCCTTACAGAATGGTCTCTATGGCCTATTATTCTAAGCTTTCGGTGGTGGAGGCCTAAACTTGGGTGCAGGTGGACGGAATTGTGGCCTAGCTGTGATAGGTGCTTTTGACTGGAAGGATCCGGATGCACCGGCCTCATATGCCCTCTTGCGACCCTTGGCAACTGCATGCATGTTGTTGTGGTTTTCTTGGGTCAAGGCATCACTAATAAATTCATTGTACGTGGCACACCTAGAATTTGCCATGGTCTTCATAAGTTTAGTACCCAGACCTCGCTTGAAACTCTCTATCTTTTTCTCTTCAGTATCCATGAAACTTGGAGCATATCTGGACAAGTTGTTGAATGCGTGCATATATTCTGTGAGTGACTTTGTTCCTTGAGTGAGCCTCATAAATTCGGCCGCTTTCATGCGCATCAGGCCTGAGGGAATATGATGTCCCCTAAAAGCCAGCTTGAACTGTTCCTAGGTCACTCGCGCGTTAGTAGGCAAAGATGACAAGAAATGTGTCCACCAGATCCCTGCTGGTCCTTGCAATTGATGAGAAGCATACTCTGCTTTCAGATGCTCCGTGACCCTCAGCAGATGGAATTTCTGCTCAATGGTATTCAGCCACTCATCAGCCTACAGTGGTTCCTCAGCCACCTTGAAGATTGGAGGCTTCGTGTCCAAAAACTCCTTGAATGTACTATGCTGATTTGGCTCGGCCCCTGGTTGATGTGGGTGGCCACGAGCAGTGTTTTGCACGATGAGGCGCAAAGCTTCCTCCATTGTCCTTTGGCTCCCCAGGAACTGGGTAAAGAACTCCTGAGTAGACGGCGGTAGTGGGGGTGGCAAGTCATCATGGTTGCCATCCTGGCTGCCACCAGCTCCAGGACGGGTGCGCGTCATCTGCGATGTTGCAACAATAAGTGATTATTGGTTGATGTCAAGAGATTGCAGATAAATTAGGTACTCATGCCAAACTGAAATTACTGGAGAAAATTCTCAAAATCACAATAAAAACAGAGGCATAACAATTCATTCTCGCAACATGACATCCCCAATTCGACCACTCATCGCGCTCATAACGTATGCAAATTTAAATCGTGATCACCGACAAAGGACTGGAATTGCATTGATGTTCAACCAAACGTGCGATTCATCAACATTACATGATAGTCGGGTCACTAATGCCAAATTCAAACTACAGGTCCATTACATGAATAAAGGTGATACATTAGACCTTCCACTAAGTACTAAGCGATCTAATCCTCATCATGATCACTATCGAGGTCAGACGTAGGATCATCTCCTTCCTCAGGCTCCACTTCTTCTTTAGGCTCTACTTCTTCTTCTTCCTCGTCCCCTTCTAGATCCATCTCTGCGGCTCTAGGCGGAACATAAGGGTGGAGCTGGTTATTCAGCAGATGAACCTCCTCATGTAGGTTATCATTGTATTCTTCCGCATTGGCTAGCTGCTGCCCCAGCTTGAACTGTCGAGCTCTCAGAACATCTTCCCTGGACCAGGCTACATTCCACTGGTGAGTTAACCGCGTCATCTCTTCAGTGAGCCTCTCAATCTCAGCGTCGTGCTCCCTCTGAAGCTGATGTCGGTCCTCGCGGGCATGACCAAGAGCACCAGAAACACGTCTGAGGCTACCTTCTACTCCATCTAACACTCTCATCACTGCGAACATGGCGCTCATGGAAGGGTTATCGCTGTTCTACCCTTCGGCTGCACCAATCTCCAAAGATCTTCCTCTTGCCTGCTACCATGAGTCAGTGGAGGGGTTACCCCTCAGAAAAACTCCAACCAAAGCGGCTACCAGCTCTTGAGGAAAATGATCCATGATATCCCTTAGGATCCCAAAGGCTGCCCTACCAGCTGCTTCTTCAGCAGTCCTGCCAGTTGACTCATAACACCAGCCTGTCCACTCAGAATCGTCACCTCGGGGATGAACAATGGCCTCCATAGTAACTAAGAGACCTTCTCCCAACTGCTCATTCGCCCAGAAGTAGCGGGGTTCCATTCCATCAGGATAGCCTACATAGCTGAGCACTCTCCACAAGAGTGTAGGCATCCCAAACTCTCCAAGGAACGTGTGACGTTGATAGGTACATGGAGCAAGCTGACGGCTGGGAGCTCTGCCTCCGGTGGACTTGTGAGCAGTCTGCTTGGTGCGTGCCATCTGCACCATTAACATGTACCACTTGGTAAGACAATGCCATAATGGATAAGGGTTACATAACCGAGTAAGAATTTTATAAGGGGAGGAATAATGTAATTATGTGAATGGTAATTATCATGATGCATGCTCGTTTCGTACGTCCTCACAAACTTAGGAAAAATTTGTTTCTAATGGTAGACACGGTGGCATACATACGTTCTCTCGTAAATAGCGTAACTAGTCGAGCTACAGGTTTCGTTGTTAGTGTACCTGCATAAAATTTCATCTTAGCCCTAAACCCAGAATGAATTATGCAAAATGTACTTGTAAATACTTCCATATATGTATATCCATACATATACCTCCGTATCAATCTACCCGATAATAATTTAAACCCACAATTAAATACGTACCATATACACATACAGGCATGCATACATAGCCATACCAAAGCTAACTCTCCCCGACCGCACGCTCACATCTTGCGGTCATACACTCATCATCTTACCTTGGCGTAGAGGCATTTGATCCATACATTACCACTCAAGTGAATGGCATCCATATAATAGCACGCCGTATGGACGACGAAGTAAAAACCCCCATGTTAGTACTTAAATAGCCACCTAATAGTCCTTAATTTGGGCATAAGGAAAGTGATCATTGGCACACCTTAGATTTTAAATACCTATTATATAACTATTAGTTGCTAGAGAAGGGTTTTTGGAAAACAAAAACTTTTGTTTTAAATACACTTGTGACAATTAACGTTGAATCTTGCTCTGATACCAGCTGTCGTAGAACCGACCAATTTATAAGAGTACAAGTACAATGGTAGCCCGCAAGCGGTCGCACTGTCATACTTGAACCCATATAAACCCGGTAGTCCGTCGAGTACCACGACGGGTCTCGATAAACAATTTACAACAACCAAGATCATACAGGATTCAACATACATGCCATATATTACATAAAGTTCATAGATACATTTCATCATCAGAGTACGAATAAAAGTTATTACAAACCGAGTTTGATAGATAAAGCGGAAGCAATTAAGTTCGAAAATAAAGTTTCCAACATAGTTTGATACAGTGCCAAGCCAGATCACGGTCCACAAAAGCAAAGATAGGAATTACTAGAGAAGCCTGCCCAAGGCTTACTCCTCATCCACGGTGGGATAGAAGCAATTCTTGCAATAACCGTGATACACAGTGCCATCTGCAACAATGGGAAATAAAACCCTGAGTACGAGAAGGTACTCAGCTAGACTTACCCGTCATGAACCAGAAATAAAATGACTCCAAGGATTATGCAAGGCTGTATAAGTGGGCGTAACTTGACACCATTTTTGCGTAAAAGCAATTGAATCATGGTACAGTTACAAATTCTTTATCAGGTTAATTATAACTATCCACTTCTAGATTAGCAACTATCCTATGCCAAACATGTGGTATATCATTTAGAAGCATACAATAGTAACCATAGCAGGTATTGTAATTCCATATTCATCCGAACCATCATGTTTCATAACACAGTTGCTACGATGTTGGGACTAGCCAAGTTTCTCACTATCCGGGAGAGACGGCGATTCGAATCAATTTCAACCAGTTGGGAATTTATTCTTAACACAAACCCAGGTCTACCAGCCACGATAGCCTTAGGTCACCTTTGGTACAACTTAGGTACACATTTCGTGGGTCCATACCACGCTGCACAATCTAGAACACCAGATGCTAGGATGCTCAGGCCAAGCCTGCCCTTGGGCTCAGTCTGATCGTTCCCCGGAAGGAGCGCACAACAGAACGGTTCCTAGCCTAAGTTGAATTACTCGGCTTCGCGGTCGGAACGAGTTATCCGGCTAGCTAAGTGAGAGGCATGCGTTTAATCTTGTCAGAAGCGCCAACAACGATACGGTCCTTAATCGACATAGACGGGGATAGATCCACACCCAAGACCTCCATGTCTTGTTGCTTCTCTATCGACTTCCCATCTAGTCTCGATTTTCTTTTACCCCATGGTTCTGTTCCACGATAGCAAATATAGCCAACCGTGCTCCGGTGTCCACCTATATCTCACAGGTGACAGGACATCACCCGACTTCTACCGGTCTAAGCATGGCTAAGCATTTATTCGATCCTGGACCTATACCGGTTAAAGGGTTAATATCTGGACAAGGAATTTACATGCATCAAGTGGTTTCATTCAACTCTTATAACCTAATGCATCAATCATAAGTACGTAAGAAAACATTTGCAAATTACTGGGAGACTTATAATGCTCCGGGGCTTGCCTCGCAGAAAGGAAGTAGGGCGGTGGTCAGGACACTCCGGAAGCTCTTCAGGGTTCTGCTCCACGCCTTCGGGAGCTACGGCTTGCGGATCCTCCTGCTGATTCCCTTCCTCTGCTTCTTCGAATTCTAGCAACATGATCTCTTCCTCTGATCCTAGATGCATGAGGATGGCATAAGTATTACGAATGCATATATGTTAACAAGTGCATCATGTTTATTGAGTAGGTGCATATCTCTTCTCGATTATTTAATTAACTATTTCCACAATGCATCGATTATGCCACAAAATAGTAGCTACTTGTTTCACTCATAACAGGAGTTCTACTAATCCAAATACAGTGATCCTAGATTTTCTGGAAAGCTTATCAAATTCTCTACAACTTTGTTATTAACCATTTTTACAGTACACATCATTTTCAACATGCAACTCATCAAACTCTAGAATCTGTCCAGAAACTATTCAATATGCAATACTAAGTAACAATACTTCTAATTCATGTAATCATTCAAAATTTGACAACATAAAATCTACCAACAGTTTAAGCATACCAAATACATTTAAGACAATATAATGGTGAAGCCCAAACTATTTATTTAAATGCCTTTATTATTTTATTTAGATATCTAGGTTAAATAATAAACATATACCAGATGTGTTTCAAAAATTCTTAAAATTTTACAGTGCCTTAATAATGCTATCAAAGGACTACTATAAAAATTTCATATCATTTTACCCAATAGAACATCCTATACAAAAATGATAAGTCAGCAAGGCATGAAATAGCATAAATGGAAACCCCTATTAAAAAGTGTCAAGCAACAGATTTCCTATTTTTCTTAGCATCCATATACTACTAGGATGACCTCCAAAAATTTTCATGAATTTTAGATTTATAAATAATTTATGAAAATTTACACAAGGATTAACCATTCATAAAAGAAAAATCTATAACTTTAAATCTACACATGTACTAGTCCTCAAATTTTTACCAGAGTTTACATATGCTAAGACTAGCTTACCACAAAAATTTCATAATTTTTGGAGCAAAGGAACTCCAGATATAAAATAAACAAATTTGAATGCATTCAAAAGCATATTTCAAATCTCTATTTAAATCTTCAAACATTTCTACTGTAAATGTCAAGAACATATTTTTCCTAAATACTACACTTCCTAAGGAACACTAACAAATTTATTTCACAATTTTTGAAGCTACCAAACTAAAGATACAAAAATTACAAAACAACACCAGATCTGGATTTAAATGAACTAGCTTTCTAATACCAGTCACTGGCAACCGGGGCCCACCGGTCAGCCGGGCCCGCTTGTCATTGACTGAAAACAGGGGAGACGGTGCCGTTCAACGTGGCACAGCCCTAGCTCATCGCCGGTGAACTTGCCGGCGGTAGCGACTACACCTACATGGTCTACTCATTCACCCACACCCGGTGGTGGCCTTCGTATGGATGGAAGGAGCACCGAAGCACTTCACTGCCGACCATGGCAGACGGCTGTGATGGCATGGTGGGGCGAAACGACGGCAAAACACCGGTGATGACCTCGGTGGCTCGATCTAAAGCTCGGACGAGCACCAGTGTACTACGGCGAACCTTACGCATTAGCTATCGCGTGGAATGGTAGACTATAACGGCGTGGCCACGATGACGGAACACGGCGGCAAACTCCGGTGAGAGCGTGTGCGTTGCTGTGGCTTACCAAGCTGGAACAGCGGGCAATGGGGGACGTCTAGAGTTGCTAGGTGATGGTGGTGCTGTTGTGGTGGTAGAGGAGCAGCGAGGACAAGCTGTCGTCGGTAATGGCGCCGACGGCTCTCGGTGCGGGAATGGCTACAGCAGCGGGCGAGGAAGAAGGCCGAGGAAATGAAAAACGGAGCGCGAAAGGGGTTGGGCGGGCGCTGGCGGTGTTAAAGCCGCGCTCTGGCCTGGCTTTGCCATGCAGGGTAGGGCGTTGGCGACGCGCGGCCAGCCACGATGTCCACGCGGCAGCTCTACCCTGGCATCGGTCGGCCACTGAACGGCGTCGTTAGTTGATTCAGTTAAGCCAAGCCGAGCCTGACAGCGCGTATTGAAACGATGAAAACTTCGTTACCAATGGCTTTCAGCGAAAACTTAGTACATCAAGGTTGAAGTCTAATGTCCCAGCTACAACTTTCGTTCAAGGATCATGCTCCAATTCTCAACTGAGACCGAGAAAAATCACCCCCAACATAGGCCTGTCAGGCTGTCAGTCAATCAAAGACTTAGAAAATTTTGTTAAGTCATGAGATGTTGATTTTACTGATTTTTGTGGGACCCATTCAAGCATGTTAGAAGCTAAATCAGTCAATGACCTAAAAATAAAAGTTGTTCCTTATGTCGAATACTACAACTTTGCTTTAGTGATCTCCTCCATGCAAGGTCTCTAACCTCTAGTTCAAACTTGGTCAAACATGTCACATTTGCATGATGACACACATCAAAGCATGGCTTAATGACCTTTTTACCCCTAACCATGAATATCAAAGTTGTTCATAAAGATACTCTAAACATGTTTAAGCAATTTGCAAGGTCATTCAATCATTTCATGTAGTAGTCACTCATAGGGCCATTTAAAGTAATCACATGAAACATGACTTAAGGACTTGATCATGGAAAATGACATTCATGAACCATGTTCCAATTGCGAACCTAAGCATTGCCAAAATATTTTGGTGACTCATATTAACCAAGTACATGTGTCCACTCATGATCATATGCATATACACATGGAGACATGAAATAACGAGAAAAGTTGCATATGTTTAAGAAACATGCGATAATAAGCAAACGTTGCAGATGTTGCAATCCAATGTTTCAAGTGTCAAAGCTTATATATGAATGCTTTATGATCATGCTCATGCTATGCAAGTCAAGTTATGCAAGGCTAACACCCGAGGTGTTACAGCCCCTCCCCCTTATAAAAATCTTGTCCCGAGATTTGCATGACCTACCATTCTTGAAAAAAGGCAGGATAAACTTCTCGCAGATAATCTTCTCTTTCCCACGTAGCATCTTGTTCACTATGATTGTTCCACACCACCTTATAGAACTTAATAATCTTACTCCTTGTTACTCTCTCCATCTCCTCTAATACTCGAATTGGCTTTTCTTCATAGGTCAAATCTGATTGAAGCTGCACGTTGGTGGGTGCAATAGCTTCTTCAGGTACTCGAAGACATTTCTTTAGCTGAGAAACATGGAACACATCAAATATTGCACTCATTTCTGGTGGAAGTTGTAACTTATACGCAACATTCCCTTTTCATTCCAAAATTTTGTATGGCCCTACATATCTTGGTGAAAGCTTCTTTTTCATCCCAAATCTTTTCACACCTTTCATGGGTGATACTCTCAAGTATACATAGTCACCCACTTCAAAAGTCAGTGGTCTTCTTCTTCTGTCGGCATAACTCTTTTGTCTTGATTGAGCTGCCTTCATATGTTGTTGGATGATACGTACTTGCTCTTCGGCTTCATTGACAAAATCAATACCAAAGTATCTCCTTTCACCTGGCTCAATCCAATTCAAGGGAGTTCTACATTTTCTGCCATACAAGGCTTCAAATGGAGCCATTTTGATACTCGCTTGATAACTATTGTTATAGGAGAATTCAGCTAAAGGTAACCATTTCTCCCATGAACCTTTTGAAGATATAACACAAGCTCTAAGTAAATCTTCTAGGATTTGGTTCACTCGCTCTATCTGTCCTAAAGTTTGCGGATGATATGCTGAGCTTCTAATTAGCTTGGTTCCCAAAGCCTGGTGTAAGTGCTCCCAGAAATGAGCTATGAACTATGGTCCTCGATCTGAGATTATAGTCCTGGGTACTCCATGCAGTCTCACGATCTGGGAAACATATATCTCAGCGTATTTTCCAACTATATACCGTGTATTCATGGGTATAAAGTGGCTGACTTGGTGAGACAGTGACCAGGAGGGCAATAAATGTTGAATTGACAATTGGAAGTAAGACTTTGCTTACTACATTCTTTGTCATTGATGGAAAGGGTTCATACAGTTTACTCCTTGGTCGTGATTGGATTCATGTAAATTGTTGTGTACCATCGATTATGCATCAAAGCTTGATTCAGTGGCATGGAGATGATGTTGAGCTGGTTCTTGCTGATGATTCTATGAGTATAGTAACAGCTAGCCCAATGTATTAGGAATTGGAAGATTTCAAGTGTTTTTCTAGCAAGCGATGGGAAGGAGGCTTTATTAAGATCAAAAATGAAAGCCAACAGTTGATCCAAGCAGTCAGCTCAAAGAGTCTGTTTTAATGGATAATCCAATAGATGGTATGGATGGTAAACTAGGACATGGCTTTATGTCGGCTAATGAATTAGAGGAGATAGATATTGGTCCTGGAGATAGGCCTAGGCCAACGTATGTAAGTGCTAAGTTGAATCCTGAGCATAAGCAAGAGTCGATAGATTTATTAAAGGATTTTAAAGATTGTTTTGCTTGGGAATATTATGAGATGCTTGGTCTAGATCAATCAATTGTTGAACATCAGTTGCCAATCAAACCTAGATATCGGCCATTTAAACAAGCTCCGAGGAGATTTGACCCAAATGTTTTTGATGATATCAAAAAGGAGACTAAAAGATTACTAGAAGCAAAATTTATCTGACCGTGCCGTTATGAAGAGTGGATATCGAGTGTTGTTCCTATGTATAAGAAAAATAGAAAGTTAAGAGTTTGCATTGATTTTAGAGATCTGAACAAGGCTACACCCATGGATGGTTATCCGATGCGAATAGCCGACATGTTGGTAGATGCAGTAGCCGAGCATAAGGTTATTAGTTTTATGGATGGCAATGTAGGATATAATCAATTTTTTATGGCTGAGAAAGACATAGCAAAAATAGCTTTTAGGTGCCATGGCGCAATCGGCTTATTTTAATGGGTTGTGATGACTTTTGGTTTGAAGAATGTTGGTGCAACTTATCAGAGGGCAATGAATTATATTTTTCATAAGTTGATCGGCAGGATTGTTGAAATCTACATTGATGATGTGGTGGTGAAATCCAAAGGGTATAAAGAACATCTAGCTGATTTGTGGGAGACTTTAGAGTGCATGAGAAAACATGGTTTAAAGACGAATCATAATAAGTGTGCCTTTGGAGTATCAGCAGGATACTTTTTGGGTTTTATAGTCCACGAGAGAGCAATTGAAATTGGTCAAAAAAGTATGAAAGCAATTGATGAGGCAGCAGTCCCGACTACTAAAATAGAACTACAATCTTTGCTTGGTAAGATTAATTTTATCAAAAGGTTTATTTCAAATTTGTCAGAAAAGGTTCTACCATTTTCTCCTTTGTTAAAGTTGAAAAATGATCAAGAATTTAAATGGAATAGCGTACAACAAAAGGCATTTGAGGAGATAAAAGAATATATGATATGTCCACCTGTGTTGGTCCCTCTTCAGTAAGGTAAACCTTTTAAGTTGTATGTGTTAGCCGATAGCCAAACAATTGGATCGGCCTTAATGCAAGAGTTTGAAGGAAAAGAACGAGTTGTTTTATATTTAAGTAGAAGGCTTTTGGATCCAGAAACAAGATATTCTCCTATTGAAAAGTTATGCTTATGCTTATATTTCTCTTGCACTAAATTGCAACATTACTTGTTATTGACTGAGTGTACGGTTGTGTCTAAGGCTGATGTGATCAAGCACATGTTATCAATGCCAATATTAAATGGGAGAATGGGAAAGTGAATTTTTGCATTATCAGAATTTGACTTGAGGTGCTAATCGGCTAAAGCAGTCAAGGGGCAAGTAATAGTCGATTTTATTACTCAACATCATAAACCAAGTATTGGCTATATAGAACTGATACCTTGGACATTGTTCTTTGATGGATCATTGTGCAAGCAAGTCAAGCAAAATATGAGTTTCACCTCGGGGGGGGCAAGTTTTGAGTTTGCTTTTCCAATTAAACCAATGACTACCAAAAATCAAGCAAAATATGAAGCTATTCTTAAGGGACTTCAACTTCTTCATAAAGTGAAGGCCAAGTCAATTGAAGTATTTAGAGATTTATAGTTAGTTATTAATCAGTTGATTAGACTATATGAATGTAAAGGTGATATTCTGAGGAGATACTATGATGAATGCCAGAGGTTACTCAATGAGTTTCCCCATATTTCTCTTCAGCATATTCCAAGAGCACAGAATCAAGAGGCTAATCGGTTAGCTCAGAGTGCGTTAGGTTATCGAGTGTTTCAAGAGATTTTAAGCAATGAAACCTTGACTAATGATTGGAGAGTTGAAATAGCCAAATACCTTAAGAATCCATCATAGAAGGTTACCAGAAAACTAAGGTAAAAATCGACTAAGTATGTTTTATTGGATGATCAGCTATATTATAAGACAGTCGATGGGGTGTTGCTTAAATCAAGAGGAAGCTAAAGTGTTGATGGGTGAAATACATGAAGGGATATGTGGAGCTCATCAATCAGCTTATAAGATGAAATGGATTATTTGTAGGTCTGGATATTTCTGGCCAACAATACTAGAAGATTATTTTGAATATTACAAGGGGTGTCAGGATTGTCAACATTTTGGTAATATTCAGAAATCACCTGCATTGGCTATGAATACAATAATTAAACCATGACCATTTCGAGGTTGGGGAATTAATTTAAATTGCTAGATTTTTCCACCTTCAAGTAAAGGACATAAGTTTATAATGGTAGCAACAGATTACTTTACCAAATGGGTTGAGGCAAGTCTTTTGAAGATGGTAACCTCAAAGAATATGGTAGATTTTGTCAAGGAACATATTGTGTATCATTTTAGAATTCCTCAAACTATTACTACTGATCAGGGAACAATATTCACATCCGAAGAGTTTAGGGATTTTGCTGCTAGTTTGGGAATTAAGTTATTAAATTCTTCTCCTTACTATGCTTAGGCTAATGGCCAGGTAGAGGCATCCAATCAAATTATGATTAAATTGATTAAGAACAAAATTGAGGAGCAACCAAGGAAGTGGTACTTAACACTCAATGAGGCATTGTGGGCATATAGGATGGCATGCCACGGATCGATTAAATCATCACCTTATGAGTTAGTATATGGGCATAATGCGGTTCTTCCTTGGGAAATCCAGACTGGATCAAGATGTGTTACATTACAGAATGATTTGACAATCGAAGTCTACAAGAATCTAATGATGTATGATTTAGAGGACTTAAGTTGTCATCGGTTGCGTGCTCTTGAGAATATTGAAGCCAATAAGTTAAGGGTTGCAAGGCGTTATAACAAAAAGGTCAAGAACAAGCAGTTTGGTGAAGGAGAATTAGTCTAGAAAGTAAAATTGCTGATTGGGTCTAAGGACAGCAAATTTGGTAAATGGTCACCTAATTGGGAAGGTCCTTATCAGATTAGTCGTTATGCGCCTAGCAATGCTTACATTCTGGAAACACTAGAAAGAAGAGAAGAATTTGATAGAGCGGTCTATGGAAAACATCTAAAGAAGTATTATCCTAGCGTCTGGGTTGATGCTTGACAACCGATTTGTTCAGTCATCGCCTCTAATAGCCGATACCAGAAGGGTATCGCCTTTAGTTCAAAAAATTAACCCAAAGGGGTAAAAGCCGATACAAGACATTCATAAAAATAGAAGTTGTGTTTATTGATTAGTTCGCCCTTAAGTACAAACTAATCAAAGACATTATTTATCACATCTTGGGCGGAAATGATGTCCACAATGGCCTTCGCCGCATCATCAGAGTCCTCGATCAAATCATCATGCATGTTAGGGTCGTTGGCCATCGGGAAGCCCGACTCCATGGTGCGGAGATCATGCTCAGTCTAGACTTGCGCTGTGGCTAGGGCCATTGCTGTGCTGTGGTGAACGCCATGGAGGGAAATCTCCTAGACATGCATCGGGACATCGTACAAGCGATTGTTGAGGAGAGGGCCCCAGGCATTGATGGCCGCCGTAGCTACATTCACCACTAGTTGGAGGTTCTCCAACTACACCATCAGGGCTGGTAATCACAAAAACAAAAGGGCTATCAAGACAAGGACAGTGGAAATTGAAATAAGGGTTTTCTTGGAGTTCATCTTACCTACCACCATGGCATTAGACTCGGCCAACCGCGCTCGAGCAACGCTGGCCTCTTCCTCGGTAGCGAGGAGAGCGGCTTGAGAGGCAGATCTCAAGCTGACCATTCTTTCGAGTTGCCTCGGAGTAACAGTCTTGGGCTACCCTCCACTCCTAGAGGAAACGCCAGGCATTGTCACCATTATAGGAGTTGGAGGAGTCCGATAATGAATCTGGCACGGCAGCAGTAGACACAGTGGCAGAAGGCTCGCTGGCCCTAGGAGGAGTATGAAGTCTGTCATTGAGGATGAACCTGCAGATGCAATAGTGGATGATTCTTGCTATAGATGGGAGCATTTGGTTTTACCTCATGTGGCGGAGTCGCTGGCCGACCAAGACCTCCTCTGGGAGATCTTCCACTATGCGCTTGTCGCGGTGATCCTCTCCTGCCATTGGGTGCTGGTTTAAATTTGAGAAGAAACGAAATATAGGGTAATGGCTAATATTTGGAAGATGGGAACTTGAAAGAATACCTCAAGGACGTGGTCATTGGTCGCCATTGCAACCAAGATGGATCTGAATCTGAGGAAGATTACTTGAATAATAGCTTGATAGAGCAGATGATTTGCTAGGGTTAAGGCCTTGGCGATAGCAACTTTGGTTGTTGAGGCTTGCTCAAGAAAGAAAGGGAAAGAGAATAGGCTGAATGAGTTGGAAATGATACTGTTGGGGTATTATATAAAATTCGGACCGAGAAATCAGGAGTCGCGCATATATTTCAGAATAAACGGTTGCGACATGGTGAGCAAGTAAATAGAAATTTTGGAATAAAACCATTTTTATCCCAAAATTGGGGGGCATGTGTTTACACCAAAATCTGGAAAGAAGAAAGCAGGAACTCGAAGATTCTAAGATTGTATCATCAAGGAATCGATCAGATGTGAATCGATATTGAATAGTTTTGATGATGTGTCGGAATCGGCTATTTTATAGATGATGTCAGCAAACGACGTCATTGGACTATGTACGGATGGCATTGGGGAAAATATGTCAGACTCTACAAAAAGGAAAAGATTAGAGTCCAAGTTATTTTAAGTTAGGAATGTTTTCTTTTGTTCTAAGAATTGTAATGAGTCGTATTTGAGTAGGATTCATGTTTAGGTTCCGAGTATAAATATTGGACCCCGGTTATTGTAAAGACACGAACAACCAACCAATACAATTACATTTTTTGGCTTCAAGCCAACCTTTAGGAGTAGGAGTACTCTAGATCTCGACGAGTTCTTCAACAAACAGGGTTGCATCAATTGATCGACCTCCGGGTTGTCTGTGAGTATCGTCCTGACTTATATTATGCTTGTAAAGTTGCATCAGCAGATTGATCTCTTACGGATCATAATTTAGATCAAAGTTATCGATCTTGTGTTAAATAACTTGTTGTTTAATACAATATCACTAGTTATCGAATCTTCTAAGGTTAATAAGATTTTCCTAACTGTTCTTGGTTGATTCACAAGTTATCAATCTTGATATAATTAATGTTTCATTAATCGTAACAAATCATCTGATTGAGATAGAGATAGATCAACATCATATCATCATAATTGGTCGTCTTCTAGTCTATTCACACTTTGAATCTCATAATTGATGGCTTAATTCTGCTAGATCGGTTGTTTTATCTCTGTTCGAATCAAGCATAGTATGCATTCAAAGACATGTTTTCGATCTTGGATGAACTCACTAGTTAATGAGATCTAATCTAATGACACCACCATAGCTGCATCGATTCGGTCGAACCTCACCGGTAAGACTTTAGATTAGAGATTATCGATTAGAGGTTTTGTTCGTGATCGAGATATGTACTCTGTTTGTTTGCAATGCATGCATTGGCTATTGTAGCCAATTCGTCTGTGCCTTCACACATATAGCATGTTTTGCATGAACCTGTCAATATATAAATGGTTTTATGGATTTTTTTGGCTTTACTTTGTTATCATTATCATAGTTGTATCAATACGGTCAAACCTCACTATTGATGGTAACAGATTAGATTCAGAGCGTTTGTAGATTCGTTTGTACTAGACAGTTGATTTGTTCGCATGTTATATCTTTCCTCGTTAAACTTATTAGCTAAATGCTTTACATTGGTTATATCCATCTAGCCGATGATGTTACTTATATCTAGGTGCATTGTACTTGTTATCATAAATCAAGCACGACCCACAAACATCATAGTCCTTAAAAGTTGATTTCTCCTCATATCGGCTATTTAGTCGATTCTCCTATTTGGCAACTCTCGAAACAGTACATTTGGAACTATTTGGGCAAAACCGGCATGTTCCACCCTAAACTACAGATAAAACTTCCTTTCCTTGTCAATTGCAGGTCAAATTGACTGGCACGCCCTTTGGGATTTTTAGGATCGACTGGTCCTATTGCGAAGCCAACCAAGATCTACGGGTTGACCTTGCTTAGATCGTTCTGGCTTGTTGTGTGTCAGGCGCATCACCACATTTTTGCATCAACACCCATCTTAGTTTTGAATTTGATTTTGGTTTGATAGGTTCATCCTACTTGTTCAGCTTTTGAAGTCAATCATTAGTAGTAGAAGCTGGCGACATCTTATGTGCATCATTGTTACTGATTTAGAACTTCCATTTGTGGAATTTGGGGGATTGACCCCCCCCCCCCCCACACACACACTTTGTCGAAGTGTGTTCTGCTCATGAAGACAAGGTAGAGATCAAGTGCATGGGCTCTGTTGGTGGGAAAACACCAACATAACTAAACCTTTATTTATTCTGCTATAGCCTTAGGCACATTGAATCATGATAAGATTGATGTTAGGTGCATTGTTCATTCTTTCAACATGGGTGATAAGATCGAAAGGATGAATATGAATGTGGCATTTGAATACATTTATCAAAAAGAATGGAGTTGCTTAACCTATGGAAGGATTGTCCATAATGTATCAAATCTTACATGATTATGACTATCACCTTCTAGAGATAAGATATACAACATTTTAGCCTATTTGGTTAAGACTAACAGATCAAGAAAATGGTGCTATGAACAAACTTTAGGAACAAAACATGTTGAGTTCATTAGGTTGGATCAAGCAAAGTTGTAACTCAAACATGTTTGTTTATTTATTTATGTGAATACCAAGATCAAAGGAAAGCTTTTTAAATAATGACCACTTACCTTAAGATGTTACCTTCATCATTGGAGCATGATGACACCATGTGACAAAGGGTAGATGACTTATTGTGGTCTTTTCCTTCTGCTTGAAACTTTCCTTGCTTGACTAACCTTGCATCTTGAGCTATTCATGAGCATCTTGTCTCCTATGTCGCTCTCCTTCTTTCTCATCCTCTTATCAAGCCATCCTTTTGTCCTTTCTTTGTGGATCTTGGCATTATGTTTGAAACTTTTGCTCCTCTCATCGTTTCATTCCTATCAGTGAAGGCTTGTAGTCCATTAAGCAAGATCTTTCCTTTTCTTTGTATCAATTTGTTCATCCACTTCCTCAGAGTAAGTGCTTTTATGGCACTCATATTCTTCATCTTTTGTTCCATTACTGAAGTGGCGGTTTGGTTTTGTAGCTTCGTACCAAACCATGAATAGGATAGCTTCAATTGATTCTTTCCTACAAAATGTTACTAGACACATACTCAAAGGAATATAACAAATTTGAAACATGGGTTGTTGTCCATATTATTTTTTTGTGATTTTCATCTATGCTAATGAAAAGATAGTTTTTAGATCTACCTTAACATAGATTTTGTTTGTCATATTTTATGTGTTCTTGTATTCTAGCATGGTTCAAGGCAAAGATAACTTGCAACAAAAGATACGTGAATAAATCTTGATACTCATAGCTCTTCCTTCCATGAAGAATGAGCTCGGTCTTCTTTCCGCAAAGTTGTTGGAGATCATCACGTGCCTTGATTCATCTTTGATGTGAATTTATCTCTTGACTTACCTAGATTGAATTTGAGAGTTTTCTATAGGGGTTAGTCCAAAAAATAACTAGTATCTACTACAACAAGTTTTAGTTCAACAACCAAACTAAACTCCATGTCTAATTTGATTAAGGCATTTCAATTTAAGCACCATGCTTAATTTAAAAAGCCTTTGGAAATAAGATCACACACCTCTTGATTTAAACTAAGCACCATGCTTACTTTAAAAGATGTATAAAGATACTTCCAAATCTAAACATACTATAGTAAACAAAGGTAACATGAAAGCATTATAGAGATTTATTCAAATAAAGATGAAAGAAAGCATGATCATGGTGAGTAATTTTTTTCATTTTTTACTAATCATGAACCTTCATGTGCTTATTTTTTTCTTTTCTACACTTGGACCTTCATGTGTCCATCTTTATTTTATTTTTTTAATAAAGATTCAAGTGGCATGGATATATGCATGGAACTAAACATGCTGTGGATTTGATATGAGAAACTTTAAACTAAACTAGATAGATGCATGGATTTTTTTAAAGTAAACATGCAGTGGAATACAAAAATTAAAAGATAACTACTCATTAAGTTTAAAGTCCATGAGCAAGACTATCTCACCTTTCTTTATCATACGTACCATGACTCACATGATGGAATTTGTGAGTAGTGCAGCGTCTGTTTCTGTCACTTGAGATATGATTTGAATTCTTATGACATCGACCTTTGTCTCCAATCTACACATGGTTAGAGAATATATACGTCTATACAAACCTGTGAGATGGCAAGGTTTTAGTATTGATGGATCTTGAAGTTTAGGCACACTGGTTCTTCAATGTTTCTTCTTTTCTTGTGAAAGCTTGTGGAAGGTCGAAACGACATCTGTTGTCCTGTCTATTTCACAATATAACAGAATAGGGGTAATCATACTAAAGCTAGTCGTATGTTAATGATCTAATAATTTACGCCAATTGTTTTTCTGGCAACGGCGCCAAAAATGTTTGTTGGTATTTATAAGTGCAAATAGAATATGAAGGATTCCGCAAGCACATAGAATACCATTGTACCATTTTATTGGAAGTATTACAGGTATCATTATTTATATTTTACCATAGGAAACAATGGAATAAAGATTATTGAATATCAAAGGAGTATATATCAATCAACACACTATCATAGCTAGAGCAAGGGGAAAAGGTAACAATATGAATTTATGTATAATGACACTCAGGGGATTGATCATTATAAATAACTAGTTAACTCAGAAGAACAATGGGTGAGGTAGATTCCTATGATGTTCTTATTACATGGTCAAAGAATACCCAACTATAACTAAGACTAACTCTACTCTTGTGCACTTTGGGATGCCGCTAGATAGTAGAGCACCGCAACAAATAACTCTACTAATACGACTATGGTCCTACAATTTAAGAACCAGCTCACGTTGGCTGGACTACAGAGGATACACGAGGCTATCACCTCCCGCTGCTACCACATGGCTAGGGAATAGGGTGCACTCATAGGCAAAGCATCATGTAAGCACCACGCTTACATGATGCTCGGCTACTTAGCCCAACTGGTATACTAGCAAGCTAAGCGCTCTATGAGCCTACACACAAAAGTAATGATAACCTTAACTAAGTGAGATATATATTCAAAGTAAGCATAGCCATGTAGATAGGAATATGATAAATTGATAATAAGTCTTACAAGATGTAGAAGTGAAGATACAAGGCTTTGCCGAGCATCCAAGACTAGATCCAGAACTTGAGCATGAGCCCAACTTGATCCTCATTCCTAAGCTACTAATCTACTACATTGGAGAGTTCTAGACCTAATCCTCCTGGCGTGTGTTGATCTAAATGAGAGATATGAATTAGGGTTTCCAAGATCATCTCAGGGAGGGGGTAGGGGCTGCTATATATAGGGGGCTACATCAAATCTAGACCCTCGGATCAAACCGACCTTGAGCAGCGGTGTAGATTTGATCCTAATGGCGGTGGGAAACCGACCTACGAAGGAGAACCTGACCTATGGGGCCGGCCGACCCCCCTGTCAGCCTCTCGGCTTTATCTTCGATGGGTTGCCTTCTAGATGGTTCTAGAGTCTTCCAATGTTGGTTTCGTCATGGATAAACGTGATTTTCTCTAACAAATAGGTCCACCTTGCTGGTTTTCTGATTAAATCCTCCTGAAAACACAGATTCACCAAAACTTGTGGAATTTATTAGTTTAACCCCTAAACCTATGTTTGGTGATGGAATTAAGTATATATGCAGGATATATTGATGGTTTATGAATGATGTTAACAACCGTCAACAACTTGCAAGAACCTTACAGCGAGGAGCAAGTCTCGCCTCAGTCTAATGCAGAGCAGAGTAGCCATTAGTTCTCTTTCTAATCTGCATGTTTCTTTCTATTCACATTTTAGTGCACACGCAAGAAAGTCTGAACGCCGTTCATTTGATCTCGTCGGACAGCTACGAGTAGAATTATTCCCTAGGGAAGATGTCTTTTGATCTCATTAGACACGTATCAGTAGTAGTAGCAGTAGTCATAAGTGGCTTTAGTCTAATGCAGCGAACCATGCAGTGATGAGTTTATCTGGACAAGTCTCGCCTCCATCTAATGTAGAATGGAGGAGCCATAGCTGTTGAATTTTTTACTACACACGTAAGAAAGTCCGCCCGCTATACATTTCATCTCGTAGGACAATATATATTTGTTGGATTCCTAAAACAGTAGCGTCAACCACAGCCTAGGGAGTGCAGTCAATCAGAACCTATGAAACCAATGTATAGCCATCTCTAGCTAGTTGACTGGTTCTGCTCCTCCAACCAAGAGAAATTGCATCGGGAGCAACTCCTCTTCACTCTTCAGTTTGTCTGACTTCCCCTCGATTGATGTGACTATTGTGAGTCCTCTTCACAACTATACCAGGCTTTCAAGTCTCAAGTGTGTCATGGTGGTCAAAAGCTCTTCTTCTAAGATGCATTTCTTGTGTCCAGCTTTCTTGTGAATTCATTTCACTCTCGGCAACCGCACAAGGTCCATATGGGAGGAGCGTCCCCCTTCCCTCAAAGATTCTAAATTTTGCCAAATATATATAGAGAAATATTGATGATTATGATGCGTGATAAGTATCATTGCATTGATCTTAAATTATAATTTCATAATAAGCCTAATTGGAGATCTAAAGATCCTATGTCAAACTTTGTTCAACTTGCAAGAATCTTGCAGCGAGGAGCAAGTCTCACCTCAGTCTATTGTAGAACAGAGGAGCCATTAGTGTTGAAATATTACTGCACACGCAAGAAAGTCCGACCTCTGTAGATTTGAATGCGTCTAACAGTATATTGTATCCTTTGTAGTTTTGAGTGCTGCAGCAATTTGTGTGGATTAGTTTATATAGGAGGTTAAACTAATCTTGGCCTCATGTCATACATTAATCCTAGACCTAAGTTATAGGAGACAAAACTTTAACTTTTTTGAGGAATTTAAGTAAAAGGCAAAACAGAAGAAGGTACAACATACATGTGACAACGTCCCTCTCTATCTCGGCTCCCCCTCTCTTCTATAAATTGGCAGGAGTAGCCATTGTGTTACAAACTGGTTGCCCCCCTCCCTCCCCTCTCTCTCTCGCTAGCCCCTTCCCTCGGTGCAGCTCTAATGGCGCCATGTCCCACTGGATCCAATCCTCTCGCGATTGTAAGGAAAATGGACCCTAGGCCCATTTACTTTGGATTTTGGTGTTTGATGACTAACACAACCAAATTGGACTAATGAATTTGTGAGTGATTATTTTGTAGTTCAATAGGGTGCAAGACGTGGCTTGGACGAAGGCGATGTGATGATCCGATGATCAACACCTTAAGCAAGACTTTAGAAGCACAAGGGAAGACCCAACATATCAAGCAATGTCCAAGCATGAAGATAGGAACCAAGCCGGAAGCAAGATCACAAAGAAACGAGCTCACAGAGGTGATCGGACACTGGTAGCATAGTGATCGGACGCTCCGATCAAGAGGCTCAGCAGCAGCAGTGACCAGACGCTGAACAACAAAATTGACCAGACATAGGACAGCAGTGTCCGATCGAGTACAGAGAGGTTCTAGAGCGGCGAAATTATGACCAGACGTGTTCGATGGCATGTGACCGGATGCAGCAAGTGTTCGATCAGTTGATCGCGGCTCTAACGGTTGGGATGACCAAACACATCCGATTAGGACGACTTCAGCGTCCGGTTAGTAGCAGAAAAGCAGGATTTCATCCCCAACGGCTACTTTCTCAGTGGGGCTTATAAATACAACTCCCAACAAGCCAAATGAGATGCGTGGAGCTTAGGAAACATATCAAGGGTGTTGATACACCATTTTAGTGATCTCCACTTGCATAGTGCTCAGTGATTCATTAGGTGATTAGCGTAGGTACTTCGTGAAGTGCTTAGGCTGATTAGACCACCACTTATGCGCTTGCTCTAGGTTTATGCCTAGTGTTTAGTGAGGTTTGCATACCTCTTAACACTCGGTGCTTGCGTGCACCATTGTTGTACATCGGAGGGCTTGTAGTCTTGCAAGATCACACCAACCGCATTTGTGGTGTGGTCACCACCGTGTACTAGAGGGAATAAGGCCCGCGGCGTTTCGGCCGGAAGCTTGATAGTGAAGACGGCGGGGAGCATCTAGGAGAGGCTTGCCGGAAGGCATGTCGGACACCCACTTGCATGTGGGGAAGGCCTGAGGCCATCCATGGAGTTACCCGACCGGGAGCTTGGCCCTTGCGAGGGGCTCCAATGAGGACTAGGGGGAAGCTTGTGCGCTTCTTGATACCTCGGTAAAAATATCAGAGTCATCGATGGGAGTTTGTATATCTCTACCTTGCTCTTTAGGTTCTGCATTTATATTGATTACTTTACTCCTTTTGCGGTAAAGATAGCAATACACTAGCAAAACCATAGTTGCACATTTAGATAGTATATCTTTTGCATAGGTTTTGCTAAGGTTAGTAAAAGAGGCCATAGTTAAGAAGTAGAATTTTAAGTTGCCTAATTCATCCCCCCCATCTTAGGCGTCACGGTCCCCTACAAGTGGTATCAGAGCCAGTTGGCTCAATTTGGACCTTTGGCTTAACCGCCGTTGAGCCGATGCTATTTAGAGTAGTTGGGATGGATACCTCTAGGCCTCCGCACTTTGACGGCACTAACTTTCCCTATTATAAAGCTAGAATGGCTTGTCACCTTGAGGTGGTTGATTTTGGTGTTTGGAGAGTCACTTGTGATGGGATGAAACCCATTAAGAATCCCGATAAACCAACGAAGAGTGAAGAAAAGGAAATTCATTTCAATGCTAGAGCTAAAAATGTTTGTTTGAATCATTTAGTATGGATGTATTTAACCAAGTGTTCACTTTAAATATGCACATGAAATTTGGTTAAAACTTCAAGAGCTCCATGACGGCACATCTAATGTACGTGAGCAAAAATATTGTTTAGCTAAACAAAATTATGATTCCTTTACAATGAATGATGATGAGCTTGTTCATGATATGTATTCTCATTTGAATCTAATTATCAATGAGCTCCATTCAATAGGATTAACAAAGCTAGATGATGCGGACACCATGAGGAAGATAATCTCCGTAGTACCAGAAAAGAAATATGCAAGCATCATCACCATCCTTCACAACATGGAGGACTTGAGCACCATGACCCCGGGCATAGTCATTGGCATGATAGTGGAATTTGAAATGTCACGTAAGATGGGTCAAGAAGAAGCCTCTTCATCAAGCAAAGGCAAAGCTCTCACATGTAGCGAGAAAAAGAAGATGAAGGGCAAGCAAGTTGAGACAAGCTCAAGCTCAAGCTCCTCAAGTGAAGATGAAGAAGAAGATGAGGATGATGATGAAGATGAAGATTCAAGTGATGATGATCAATCTTCCTCCTCCACCTCCGACCTTGATGAAGAATCAATCAAACTTATCATCAAAGTGGAGAAGATGATCCAAAGGCTCAATGTCAAGGGTGTGCCCATCCAAATTCAAGATCTCATTTTCACAAATCAAAGAAATGAGCAAAGAAAGAGAGGATGCTATAGATGCGGTGAGGTGGGGCACTTTGTGGAAGTTTGTCCAAATAAGCCCACACCCAAGACAAAGAAGAAGGTGTGCAAGAACCAAGCCCTCACATCAATAAGGTCATGGGATGATTCTTCAAGTGAAGAAGAACACCATCACAAGAGGCGAGGCCACAAGCACTCATCATCAAGCTCTTCTCGTGTGTGCCTTATGGCACGAGGTAACGAAAGCTCATCCACTAGTGAGAGTGATAGTGATGATAAAATGCCTTCTTATGATGAAATTGTGCAACAAAATCTTAATTATGCTAAAGTTTGCACTACTCAACAAAAGAAGCTAAAAAAATTAAAAGAAAAGCTAGATAGTTCACAAGAAGCATACAAAACTTTGCTTGAACAATATGACAACTTTGCCAATCTCAATGTTGAACTATCTACTAAAATTGAGCAACTTAAGGCTAGTGCAACAACAAATGCATGCACAATCAATGATGAGCAACTTGCAAAGAAAAATTAAAAATTAAAAGAAAAGTTAGCTAGCTCACAAGATGCTTATAAAAGTTTGCTTGCTCAAATGGAAACCATGTGCAAACATTTTGATGAGCTAACTAATAAAGTTGCTAATCTTGAAGCCGTTAGTACAACCCCCACCAAGGCATCTAAAAGGAAAAATTCTATCTTCAACATGTCTAAAAAGGATGCCTCTACTTCTTGTAATGATTTATGTTTAGACTCATCTTTGTGCAACCAAGTTTGTTTTGAGAAAGTTATTGTAGATACATGCACACAAAAGGTTGCAAAGGAGAATGAGCAACTCAAGCAAGAAGTAGCTCACCTTACCAAGGACTTGACTCAAGTGAAAGGCAAGGCAAAGCAAGCCCAACTTCATCAAGATAACACCATCAAGGGAGTGAAGAAGCTTAATGAAGGACAAACCATGGTTTGCTACGTGTGCCACAAGGAAGGGCACAAGTCCTATGAGTGCAAGGTGAAGAATGGGGGAGGAGCAAAGAAGAAAGAGAAGAAGCAAACAAGCAAGCTCTCTAACACCTACACCAACAAGGTGGACAAGAAGGCCTCCACACCATACTTGTTAAAGAAGAAGAAAAATGACAAAGTGGTGGCCATCAAGGTGAACAAGCAAGCCAACAATGGGGTCAAACGCTTTTGGGTGCCTAAGGAAATTATTTCCAACATGAAGAGCACCAAGAAGGTTTGGATCCCGAAAGGGAAGTGAGAAGTCCGATGGACTTTGTGGAATTTAAAGACTTGGCAAAGTATGGATGCATTTCATGGGGTGCATCATGATGGAAAAAAATCATTGCCAAGTGGGTTAGTTAATACTATGGACCCAAATTTCCCTTCCCATGTTAGGTAACTAGATTCAATTTGCTTCAAGTGGTAATAGATTTAATTTCCTACAAGTGGCATCTTTAGGCATCTAGTTACTCTTCATGCCTATGTTTGCATTTGCATGTTTATATCTTTTGTCATGCATACACTAGGTATATCTTATGGTAGGCTTGCTTGGTTCATTCTTATTCCTTGGAGCAATCCTATATGGTTTAAAATTGTTTAGAACCAAGGCACATAGGTTGTCTTTTGATTATTCATCTAATATGTGCCAAAGTCCAAATTGTAGATAATTTCTCCCGAATATCACCTTCAAAAATGACTCTCACATTTATGTGATGTCATCTTTCAAGTGGTATTTTTTATTCCAAAATCAATGTGCATGTTTCCTACAAGTATTCCATACTTATGTGCACAAATTTAGGGGGAGGTTACTCCACAAGTTGGATGCTTTGAGACTAACACCTTTTCAAGATTATCATGTGTGTAGTAGTCTCATTGCAAGGAAAATGGAGTCCCCAAAGTTAAGCATCGTACTTCAAATATCCACCACCTATTGCAAGTGGTAAAAATCAAATTGGCTTCCACATGTGGTATTTCTAAACCGATATCATCATGTTGATTTCATTTTGATATTTATATGCTTTCTCCATGCATTATATAGATTAAATTCCCTTGGGCAATAATTTGCTAATTATGCATATGTTTTGTCTTCTACCATATGTATGCATATATTTAGGGGGAGCTTAATCTATATAATGTGAGAGTCAAATTTTGTGACCTATTCCACTCTACACACAAAGGATCACAAAGTTTGACCCTCCCTTGTGCTACTAATGTCTTCCTTTTCGGTGTTTGATTCCAAAGGGGGAGAATTTAGAGGACCAAAAGCAAACATTAATTTGTAGGACCAAAAGTTAGATCATAATAATTTACAAGTGGTAATGGTCTACAAGTGATGTCTACAAGTGGTAATGGTCTGAGAAAGGGAGGATAGTGGATTATGGATTGCCTATGTAATGGGGAGAATTTGTAGGAAGCAAGGCTTAAATCCATAATGCCACATGGGGACATTTGCAAGGGCAAGATAAGTTTTTATGTAGTATCTTTTAGTCTTACAAGTAGTATTTTTTAGCATCATATAATCTTGCCCCTTGCATTGCATCCTAGCAAGTAGATAGCTTTTAAATTGCAAATTTTTATTATTTGCTTGCTTTCATCGTGTTGTCATCAATCACCAAAAAAGGGGAGATTATAAGGAAAATAGACCCTAGGCCCATTTACTTTGGATTTTGGTGTTTGATGACTAACACAACCAAATTGGACTAATAAATTTGCAAGTGATTGTTTTGTAGTTCAATAGGGTGCAAGACGTGGCTTAGACAAAGGCGCGTGATGATCCGATGAT
Source organism: Miscanthus floridulus (assembly GCF_019320115.1). NCBI lineage: Eukaryota > Viridiplantae > Streptophyta > Magnoliopsida > Poales > Poaceae > Miscanthus > Miscanthus floridulus. Next base: position 144,600,782 of record NC_089587.1, on the reverse strand, counting down.
CAACACCTTAAGCAAGACCTTAGAAGCACAAGGGAAGACCCAACATATTAAGCAAAGTCCAAGCACGAAGATAGGAGCCAAGCTGGACGCAAGATCACAAACAAACAAGCTCACAGAGGTGACCGGACGTTGGACCGAATGTTGGTAGCACAGTGACTGGACGCTCCGATCAAGAGGCTCGATAGCAGCAGCGATCGGATGCTAAACATCAAAATCGACCGGACACAGGACAACAGTGTCCAATCGAGTACAGAGAGGTTCTAGAGCAGCAAAATTGCGATCGGACGTGTCTGGTGGCATGTGATCGGATGCTGGCAGCGTCCGATCAGTTGATCACAGCTCTAATGGTCAGGACAACCGGACGCATCTGATTAGGACGACCTTAGCGTCCGGTCAGTAGCAGAAAAGTGAGATTTTATCCCCAATGGCTACTTTCTCAGTGGGGCTTATAAATACAACTCCCAACCGGCCAAATGAGATGCGTCCAGCTGAGGAAACATATCATGGGTGTTGATACACCATTTTAGTGATCTCCACTTGCATAGTGCTTAGTGATTCATTAGGTGATTAGCGTAGGTACTTTGCAAAGTGCTTAGGTTGATTAGACCACCGCTTATGCGCTTGCTCTAGGTTTAGGCCTAGTGTTTAGTGAGGTTTGCATACCTCTTACCACTCGGTGCTTCCGTGCACCATTGTTATACATCAAAGGGGCTTGTAGTCTTGCGAGATCACACCAACCACGTTTGTGGTGTGGCCACCACCGTGTACCGGAGGGAACAAGGCCCATGGCATTTCAGCCAGAAGCTTGATAGTGAAGATGGCGGGGAGCAGCCAGGAGAGGCTTGCTGGAAGACATGTCGGAGACCCACTTGCACATGGGGAAGGCCCAAGGCTATCCACAGAGTTATCCGACCGAGAGCTTGGCCCTTGCGAGGGGCGCCCACAAGGACTTGGGGGAAGCTTGCGCGCTTCTCGATACCTCGATAAAAATACCAGAGTTGTCGATGGGAGTTTGCATATCTCTACCTTGCTCTTTAGCTTCCGCATTTACATTTATTACTTTACTCCTTTTGCGGTAGAGATAGAAATACACTAGCAAAACCATAGTTGCACATTTAGATAGTTTATCTTTTGCATAGGTTTTGCTAAGGTTAGTAAAAGATGCCATAGTTAAGAAGTAGAATTTTAAGTTGCCTAATTCACCCCCCCCCCTTAGGCATCATAGTCCCCTACAGCGATAGCTCCATGTTGAACATGATGCATGGATAGAGCAACTCCTGGACAACAGATCGATTGCCAGATCTAGTTGGTGAAGAGACTAGCCTTCCATTGGTGATTTGCCCCCACTACAAGCTTGCTAGAGTGATTGAGCGATGGTCTATGAAAGAAAACCTGAACCTTGGTCGTGTCTACTTCAGGTGCCCGAGGAATGGGGTGAGCTTCTTTGTCACTTCTTTGGCAATAACTATTGCAATGCTTGGTTTAATTTTTTTAAACAAATTTGTGCAGTATCTAAAACTCTATGGTCGCTACATATGGCAGCGATAGTATCTTGAGGATTTGAAAAAGTCAAGCACGATCCAAGTTAGGCTAATAGACTCAGAGGATGAAGAGGAGGAAGGAAGCAAAGGCCACTCGAATGGTGGAGCTGATAGGAAAGCATTGGAACTCAGCATGCAGAACCTGTAGTGGAAGTTGAACATATTTTCTTTGTTGTGTTCTAGTTGTTGGATTTGGAATCATGTATTATGTTGTATTGAAGTAGGTCGTCATCATGTTATATTTGGAATGCTCTGTTTCATACTAGCTATGATGATGCTGAAGAATAGCAACATGTTGAGAAGGTGTTTGGTTGTCTGTGTTCTATGAGGAGAGTTACCTTGCATCTAAAGAAGGTGAGCTTACCCCCTCTATGCTGAGATTGGTAGTGGGTAAATTTTATAAATCCAGAACTCATACCAAAACACAACATTAATAACCATTAATAATTTTCATGGTACACACTGCATAGACCTTAGCTTACATTACAAACAAGTTAAAGTTGCTGCAAAATAATGACAACATCCATCCAAGAGGAAACTAGCATGTCCATAGACAATCAAACAACATTGATCCATTTAAACATGTCATGACAGAGAGATACATCAAATGCAGCTTTATTTACTACTTTGCTAATGACTCCAACTCCGAGAACAAGGGAACATAGGGAACATAGTCAGGTCTGGCGATGAAGTCTGGCATGATGTCATGTCTACCATACGGAATGTAATGTGTAGGGTTGACATGAACTTTTCTGTTGTCCATGTTATATGTGATGACGGCACTTTCCTCCCTAGCCCCAACAAAAAAATCAAATTCTATTCTAGGTGAACTGCAACCGCTGAGTAGCTCGAGTCAAGATTCAAGTAACCAAATTGAACCTTAGTCTTTGCAAATGCCTTACGTATGTTGATAGTATACTTCAATGTCTGTTTATTAGTACCATAGTCTTCAAGGATCTATACTGAAAGCTTGGACATATTGCGACCACTAACAATACATTCACACAAGTGACCCTGAGATTGATGAATGTAGCGTCGGAAACCATGTGCCCTGTTAGGAATTTTCTTCCATGTTTTTTTCCTCCATACCCACAGCAAGTATATGATGGTCACCACTCTAGTACCGCATATAATGCAGACAACCATTAAGAAACATAGTTTCTGATTTTTCAAATGTCACCCGAGCCACCTCACCCTATTTAGATTCCTTAAAGATCCATACTGTAGTTGATGAGTACATGTCCACACCCACGCACTCACCATCATCCTCCAAATATTCAATCACATGAAAGTGCGAGGAGGCTATCGGATCGAACCCTAATCGAGCCTTACCAACAGAATGGATGCTAGGCGACACTACCTTCAACTTCTAGGTTGTCGGATTGCAGACGACATAGCGGTATCCATCAGCCCCAAGGCACTAGTATAGGATGAGGCAGTTGCAGCAATCTAAGATAACTACATTGTCCATGGTGAAGGACAAGAAGGACAAGGAGGGGTGTTCACCTATGATGCTGGTGCAGTGTCGATGGCCGTTCATATTGTCATAAAAGAAGCCGGCCACAATCTAGGGCATCAACTTATTATTGTCCAAGATGAGGCATTTTCAGGAGCGATAGACACATTTCTAGTAGAACAAGGAGCGTGCAGGCAGGCGGCGGAGGATCTCGACAATGACATCGTCCATGAGGCTAGTCAGTGCATTCCTCTTGTTGGGGGCCTCCTCCATTTCGTCAGTGTGTAGTAGGATGAGAGCTTGCTTAGTAATGAGATCACTGAAGAGGAAAATAATCCAACAAAGATCCATCAGTGAAGTCCACAACTCATACTAAAGTGCAACTTTAACAACTATTAACAATTTTCATGGTACGACCTCATCTAAATTTAGAGTAGCATCACATAGATATATATAACTCAAACTAGAGTAGTAGTTAATGGAGTTGTAACCATTACAATTTCAGCTAAATCAAGTCTAACCGTCACACTTACAATTAGTACACAAGCTCTGCTTATTCCATAGGAGACAGACAAAGATTACGAGGATGACAATTATAACAGTTTTGATGGAGACAGACAAAGATTACGAGCTCATCTCAAATCTGCACAACCCAAATAGGTTGTCTCAGTTTTCCTAGATAGATAGATAGGTATAATCAAGCAAGGTATAATCAAGGAAGCACTTTGACAATTAACATGCCTAGTTGCACACAGGCATTTACAGCAAGAACATTGACATATGCAGAAAACCAAGACATCAGCAGAAAACCAGCTAATGCCACCTCCTAGTTCTTTGCATCATCATTGGCCTAACCAGATCTCCAACACTAGAATGTTTCTTGTATACCTCATGTTCAAGCAAGGACCAAAACAGTGAATTGAAAAGGAAAAGGCAAGAAAGGAGACCTACGGATCAAATCTATCGCCTCTACCGCAGCACACAACAGACATGGATGCCAATGTGGTCATGCTCCATCGAGAAGCACCATCGCCTAGCCTCAAAAGGACGCCTGAGCCACCACAATAGACTAGGGATCCTTCACCTCTGTCTCCCCCACCACCACCGCAAGTCCAGCGGGCATAGATTATTTGTTTCCACTTGTAGGGGTGTTGGTATATTTAAGATGCACATAGATAAATCTGCAAGCGTAGGATACCGTTGTAGCTTTCACCTAGAAGTATTCTAAGTATTGTATCCATAGGAAAATGTGTGAGATTAACTACAATCTAACTTAACTAGGGGTAGCAACAAGGCTAAGGATAAACAAGAGCATAGAAAGGATTACTAAAGTTCTCTAGTTCTAACTTGGATAAGCTATATCTTCTACTATTCAATTGAGGACATTACTAAGGAATGACACCAATAAAGGATGCTTTTTGTAGTAATCGGGTCCTACTTGGCCTATAGACGGGAGGTGGACTACAAAGAACTCAATGAGGCTATATAGTCACCCTCACGATCTACCACCGGTCTAGAATGTAGGGTGCATCCATGATTAACCTAAGTCTAAGCACCATGCTTACACTTACGATTAATACATTACTCCCCCTAGGAAGAGAATAAAGCACTCAAAAGAGTCGCGAACCTGATGAACAATATAAACAAAATGCTTACTTGAATCAGAAGTTGATTACTAGAGAAATCTCATAAGCAAGCTCAAATAGAACTTGGATCCGCCAAGGTACAAGCCATAGAGTGAGCACCGATAGGCCGGCACTTTCTCCAAACTCTTCCCTCCCTCTCTATCTCACTATTTCTAATTACAAGACTAGATCCTATAGAGGACTACTCTTCTCTTGATAGCTGGCTCTGATCCTGATGAGGAGGATATGAATTAGGATTTTAGGATGGCTTTAGGGAGAGGGGTAGGGGCTGCTATATATAGGGGGAGCCATCAATTCTGAGCCCTTAGATTAAACCAAATTAAAGCAACGGTGTAGATTGGACCTCAATGGTGGTGAAAGAACCGACGTCGAAGTAGAGCATGACAGGTGGGACTAGGATGCCTGCCAGCCCCACTTAGTAGCCACTCTGGCTTAGTCATAGTGGGTTGCCTTCTGGTGTCTTCTAGAATCTTCTTGAGTTGTTTTCATCACGAATAAACATGATTAAATATGATGATTAGATCCTCCTTGGCGGTTTTTTGGATAAACCCTGCTGAAAACACAGATTCATCAAAACTCGTGGAATTTGTCAGTTTAAACCCCTATTCCTATGTTTGGTGATGGAATTAAGTATATATGCAGGTTATATTGATGGTTTATGATTGATGTTAACGACCTTCAACAAGGGGATATCCAATTTAGGTCAACCTATAGGGCATCCACAGCTAATAGGATACTATAGCGACTCCAAATAGATATCAGCACAACCAGGCGTCTAACACAATGGTAAATACATTTCATTCCTTGGTCTAGATCCTAGGTTTGACTCCTAGGTAGGTACACATGACACGTAAGCCATCGGGGCCCATAGGTCAGATGCAAAAGGGTCCCATAGGTACACATTGGATAGATGGAGAAAGGACCGAGTGAAGACTTTTATAACGAATTGCAAGCGTCAAGTGACATGCAAGCCATCGAGTCCCACAGGTCGGATGGAGATGGAGAATGGTCCTATAGGTACACGTGACACGTAAGACGTTTGGTCCCATAGGTTGGATGCAGAAGGGTCCTGTAGGTACACGTCGGATGGAGAAAGGACCGAGCGAAGACTTTTATGATGAATTGCAAGCATCACGGATGAGTAACTGCAGGTCCCATAGGTACACGTCAGATGGAGAAGGGTCCCACAGGTACACGTCGGATGGAGAAAGGACCGAGCGGAGACTTTATGATGAATTGCAAGCATAACAGATGAGTTACTGCAAGTCCCATAGGTACACGTCAGAGGGAGAAAGGACCATGTGGAGATTTATGATGAAGTGTCATTCGTTACAGATCGAAAACATCATCACAGGTGTGTAATTAGTTCAATGACAAAGCCCTAGTTGTCATAGTTCTAAAGAGGATTGTCACAGATGAGCAGGAACCGTCGTGCGAGTTTTTTGTGATGAACCCTGTGCTGTTCTATGACGTTTTTGTGTGACGATGCCTAATTTCATCATAGATAGAGAGGGTTGGAGGATCATCACCACTGATCTATGACAAAACGGAAATATTCGTCATAAAAAGCGATCTTCTATGACAGTTTTGGATTCGTCATTAAGATTTTTGTCATAGAAGTGCATATTTCTATCGCTGAAAATGAACTTTTTCCACCGTTAAATGCAATGGACTAGTTGTTTTGTTGTGGTAAAGAGTAACCTTTTGCAACAAAGTTAAATATTATGACCACGGAATAAATTAGTGGCAATAAAACCTTTATTCATGCAATGCTTTACAATTTTGTTACAATATATATCAACTTTTTGCAACAGAATTTAAAGATTATGACCACATAATTAATTCATGGCAATATAATCTTTATTAATGTGATGTGTTACAATCAATTTGTGGCAATAAAACCTTTATTGATGTAATGCTTTACAATTTCGTTGCAATACATATATAATAGTCAACCTTTTTACAACACTTGCAATATTGTCAGCTAATCGCAACCACTTAGTATTTCGTTGCAATGACATCAGCATATTGCAACAAAAATCAAGATTATCACATGGAGAAAAAATGTGTGGAAATATTGTGGAACTAGTCACAATCATTTTAAAAATGGTGGCAACAACACTTACCTCTTGCAAAGGAAGTAAAGATTATCGCAACGCAATAATTTAGTGGCATCATAGTCCAGATACTATAACATTTTTTTGCAAACTATGGCAATAACATCTACCTATTGCAACAAATTTAGTGCTGTTGCAATGTGCTTCATGGTATTAGGGTCTTTTTTTCTAGTAGTGACCTCCTTTTTTTTATATCTCTATTTCCATTTCATGAATGAATATATAGAAGAATGTATGTTAACATATACAACTCTTTAGAATAACAATAATCAATTCAGATATTAACCATCTTGCGTAGCTTGCTGTTACTACAAACTAACCAGCAATAAATGAAAAATTGGACAAAAAATATGCACACTGCAACTTACTTTGGTCAAACTGCAAAGAGACATTAGTAGACACATGGACTTTACGAATCTGGGACTAAAGACGTTGAACCTAGACTAAAGGTCCTCCGAGAATAAAAATAACAATAATGCCTCCCACCTATGTGCCTCACGTGGGATTTCAACCCAAGATCTCATGCACTGCCTCGCGCGTACCTTTCCAACCCAACTACACAACACATGTGATTTTAGATGGGATGCTTTTCTTTTGATCTAACCCATCGGAGGACTTTTAGTCCGGGTTGGTAACACCAACCGGGACTAAAGGGTCTACTTTTAGTTAGGGTTGGTGTTACGAACCGGGACTAAAGGGTCAAGACTCTTTAGTCTGGGTTGGTAACACCAACCGGGTAGAATATCATTGGCAGTCCTCCGAGAGGTATCCCACGAAGGTAGATTGATCGGCAGGGGAGCATGAGATCAAGAACAAGAAGGCAACAGAGACACGTGAGTTAGATAGGTTCAGGCCATCGGTATGATATAATACTCTACTCCTGTGGTCTGTTGGTTTGTATTAGCTATCGTATGATATTATGTGTGTTTGGAGGGGTCCCTGCCCGCCTTATATAGTCCGGGGAGTAGGGTTACAAGTCCATTAGATCTAAGAGATAATCAAAAATTAATAATGGATTACAGGAATCTTGGGATCATACATATCCTAATAGATCTCGTAGTATCTTCAGGATATCTTCTAGATGTCTTGCGGAAGGCGCCGACCAGGATCGTGCCCCGCAAGGCTTCATCTTGTGGGTTGGGCCACCCTGAGGGCATAGCCCATGTGGTTTGTCATGGGTATCTGGGGTCGTACCCCCCACAGCTAGTCCCTGAGCACCTTGTACTCATTGAACAACGTCGTCTTGTGCTTGTCTGAGCAGGTGCGAACAAAGTCGAGCAGCCAAACTCATGGTCCGACCACCATGACGAGTTGCTGAGCAGTTACGAGCAACGAGGACCACAGTCGAGCAGTAAGATCCAAGCATGGCTTGCCATAAGGGTGTAAGGAGCTCAAGTTCAAAATTAAAAATTTCCTCGTAGTGGACCAAGTGTGCCCACTTAGAGTCCGACCATGGGAGAAGGAGTCAATCTTCTTCAAGAGACATGTAGTCTTCGAGAAAAAATCCTGCACATTCACCGCGAGGTGAAGTGTGCCCACTTAGTCCTTGAGCCTGACAGTAGATGATGTAGTCATGTGGTGCCAGGGTCAGAAAGTAGAATAATAGTAGAAGACCAGCCGAGCAGGCAGCCAGTCCCCGGGCATGGCCCCAAAAAGAGATAAAGCACATTCACTACAAGGTGAAGTGTGCCCACTTAGTCCCTGAGCCTGATAGTAGGTGACGCAGTCACATGGTGCCAGGGTCAGAAACAGACAAACAGTTAAAGACCAGCCGAACAGGTAGCCAGTCCCTAAGCTGCAAGCGGAGATATTAGGGAAATCAAAACATGGAGAAAAAACCAGAGTAATGGCTATACAATGACGGTTACTGAGCCTCAATAAATGGCAAAGAAGTCAACGATTATTCAGCGAGTAGCAACTGATGGCAGCGATAAATGGGCGACGTGGGCTACGGTTATGCAGAAGCCCAGGTTATGGCTCACCTTGCTGTTGCGAGGGATTTAGAGAGGCACAAATCACGGGAACGGTTTCCCAAAAACCCTTAACTACGAAGAGGTGGGGAAAGTGCTTTATAACTGCACGTCGCCTGTAGTCCCAAGTTTCCACCTTTGCCACTTTGCCATTTCATCTTCCTTCGCCAGTCCTCCCATTTCCAATTTCACATTCACACTTGCAGCCAGCCGCCAAACCCTAATCGGATCTGAGAGATGGAGCCGAAGAAGGGAGCGGCCAAATCGAAAGAAAACAAGCCCTAAGAAGGCGAGCGCCGGCGCCCGACAGTGACGAAGAGTGGGTACCATCGCGAATAGGAAGAGGCGGAAGCTGAACATACTGGTGGAAGCTGGCGTTCTCCCTGACTGTGCCACCTGCCGAATGGTGGCCGACCCTCGGTGAGTCCTTTCCGACGCCTCATACTGACGAAGCAGTGGTAGTTCAAGGATTATTTCTGGCGTGGGTTGGGATTCCCTATTCATCCATTCCTGAGGGATCTATTGGAGCTCTGGGCGGTTAGTCTGTGCAACCTCCATCCCAACATCATTCTTCACATCTCAATCTTATCCATTACTGTGAGGCATATCTCGGTATCCTACCCCACTTCAACCTCTTTCGTCACCTGTCCTAGATGAAGAAGAGAGGCAGCCCTGGTTCCAAAGTGGTCGGCGGGGTGTACCTCCAGTTGTGCGATGGGATGGCAGACGAGTACCTTACTTTGCCGCTGAACACGTCACTGAAAGGGTGAAACACCAGGTGGTTCTACATGAGACAAAGCCACCCAGCAATCCGCTATGACGCCGACCACATCTCGGAGAACCAGAGGAGTTGATCGGAGACACCGAGCAGCGATGATATGGAGCAAGTGAAGGAACTCCTCAGCTTAATAAAGGGCATAAGGACCAATGGTGGATTGGTAGCAGTGAGTTTCATAGTGCGCCGCATTCAGCCCTATAAGGAGAGAGCGCACCCAGGCTTCGAGTTCAAAGGGGAGACCGACGGTACCCGAGAGAGGCCAGAGATACTGTCGAGGAATGTTGTTGAAGAGCGGACTGCAGAGTTGTTTGCTTCGCTTGCCTCATTCAGCTTGTCAGGGTATACAAAGCCCTTCAACTGCAAAAATCTGCCTCCTCAGGTAAATATCATAGCTGTGTGTTTTTGAGAAGCTTTTTTCTTTTGTCATTGTCGAGCAGTATACTGATTCACTCATGCAAAGATGCACTCACGGGATAGGCCTATGTACTTCTTGGGCATGCTAAGAGGTGATTGGCCACTAGTAGTGGATGCACGACCACCAGCTCAACCTAAAGAAAGTTCCATCGGTGTTTCTTTGGAGTCTAGGGGTATGGATGTTGGTCAAATGGAGAGTCCTCCCCCGGTATTGGAGAAAACCTGGGGAAAGAGGGCAGCGGCGAATGAGCCAGCTTGGAAGAAGAGGAAGACGGTGGCTGTTGCTCCCCGCAAACTAGGCGACATCTCGCTTGGCGATGATTAGACCACTCGAACACGAAGGACCACGGTGTTCGATTGGTCTGACCACGACAAAGTTCTAACAGCTCCTCCACCTAGCATGAAGGATCCTCAGCAGAGCACACACGCAAGGAATCAATTAGGGAAAGGCAGAGAAGTCCCTAAACCATAGACGAGGGGAGTCCCCGAGCAGTGGGCGAGGGAAATTCCCACATAGCAGACGATGGGAGTCCCTATGGGGCAGGCGACGGAAGTCCCCAAGCAACAGGCAGAGGCGAACCCGGAGCAGCAGGCGGAGAGGACCCTAGAGTGGTAGGCAGAACAGAGGTCAATTGAGGAGGAGCCAAGACCTCCCCCGTAGAGCACAGGAGTCAACCCGATGGCTGTGCTTGGGGGCTCAGGTAGGCACCACCGGTTCAAGAAATTGAACCGGCAGACCAAGCTATAAGTATCCTTGTATTGAAGTTACTTTGCTGTAGTTTCTTAACTTTTTGTGGGTGACTGATGAATTGTTTTGATGCAGTGCAAGGCACACGATGGATCCAACCCCACCCATCCAGACTGAGCAGCAACCGAAGGCTGGCCCTGGGATGGGGGAGATGCCGATGGACCCCATCTCGGAGTCCCCGGGTGCTCGGCAGCACGCGGGGGAGCCAATCACTGCTGTTAGCGGACTTGGCGGTGGCGAACAGTTATTGTCAATGGTGGATGAGTCAGCGACAGCCCCCTCGGCAACGGCGAGCACCACTGGCTCCTCGGGAGTAGAAGCTATAGTAACCGACATCGTGCCAGGATCTGTAGCGGAAAATCTTACGACATCGAAGGACCAGATAGCACCCCCCCGAGGCGTTAGAGGGCATGGTTGGACCTACCATCCAACCACTGAGCCCCTAGGCAGTGCCTCTAGCTACAGCAGAAGATGATGAGGTGGAGGAGATTGAGCGTGAAGAACCTTGAGCTCAAGCTATCCGAATCCTCTGAAAGCGTGGTGATGATATAGTAATTGTTGAAGAGGAGGACACCACCAGGGAGTTTAGGAGACTGGAGACCTCCCTTACCAGGGTGATGAAGCAGATCAAGGTTAGTACTACGTCTAGAGTGCTCCTCTTTGACGTTAGGAATTGGATTTCGATGTTGTCATTGTGCATGCACAGGAGATAACTTGGATTGCCGAGCAGCGCCGCCAGATGATAAAGCGAATGGAGCCCCATGCTGAGGAGAACGAAAAACTCAAAGAGGCGATGAATCTCTCAGAGAGAAATATCCAGAGGGCCCGACGTGAATGAGACCTTACAGAGTCCAACACGTGGGACCTAGAATACCAGAAGGGGGTCCTGTCCAAAAAACTGGCGGCTGAGTCCGAGCAGGTGCGGAGCCAGTCTGAACAATGGGTCGTTGTCTCCGGCCAACTAAAGAGTGCCTCCGAGCAATTGGAGAAGAAATCCGAATAGCTTAAAAGTGTATCCGAGTAGAAAGCAGGTATGGTATATTGGTGAATGTACTTTTGCATTACTGAACAGCCATATTTTTTGTGTTAATTGTTGTGCTTGTAGAGAAAGACGCAGAGCTCGACCAACTACGCCAGGCCATCGAACAACTTCGCTAGGAGAAGGCGAAGGAGTCAGAGCGAGCAGACAAACTGGCCGAGGAGCTAAAAGGTGAATACCTCCTAGTCAGAATTACTGTTGAAGTAGCTTCCTTGTATGATGGAGCATTGTAACACTTGCAGGCTACCATCATAAAGCCAAGGCGTAGTTTGATGTGCTAGTGCAGGAGGCCAAGACCCAAAGGGAGAACTTTGATGCTATAGTTGCCGCAATTAAGCCAGTGCTTGACTGCGTCGACCTAGAAATGGCTACTCAGCCCGACTGGCAGGTAGCAACGTTCGGACACCATCATCTAGAGGTGCAAGGCAGCGTGGGAAAGCTTCAAGAGCTTCAACCGTGATGCCATTGTGTCCGTCGCTACTCATGTCCTCACGGTGGTTCGGTCCCATTACCCAACTATCGACTTTCAGTCGATAGGGGGTGGGTTCGCTGAAGGACTGAGCGATGCAGAGACCCAGCAGCTGGAGGATGAGGTGGAGGATGCAGCGAAGAAGCTGGCCAGCGATATAGACTTGTTTGGTGAGACAGACAGCGAAAATGGTGCTCAGAGATTATCATCTGTAACATCTGGACGGTGTAGTTAGAATGCGCGAAAGCACAAAAAACACTTATGTATATGATAAATGTTATAAGGTGCATGTGTATTCGGTTAAATTGTATTTTGGCAAAAAGTCTTCGTAGTTTTGAACATGACATATTTATAAGGAGTGTAAGTGGAGTCCAAGCAATTAGTTTGCCACTGACCGCTATGGCCTCAGCTAGCCCATAGTCCATAATGTTGAGCGCAGAGCCCGTGCACGTGTAGGAGGGATAGGCATGACCAAAGAACCACAGCCGACCACCCATAACACAGAGTGCGGAGCCCGTGGCACGTGTAGGGAGAGATCAGAGTCTGGGTCTTCTCCAAATAGAATAGGGCAGGACATGTTCTGCTCAGCGGTTATCAAAATAACATGGAGATATAGGTAGTATAAGTGGCATCCGAGCAATTAGTTCTATGCTGAACTCTCGGCCTTGGCTAGCCCATAGTCCATAACAGTCGAGCACGGAGCCCATGGAATGTAGGAGGAATAGGCGTGACTAAGGACCATAGCCTGATCACCCATAACGTAGAGCGCAGAGCCCATGGCACGTGTAGGGAGAGATCGGAGACTGGGTCTTCTCCAAAGAGAACAGAAAAGAAAGTATGTGCTCGTCGATCAGCAAAATCTCTTTGTAGATTTGGAGTAAAGTGTTCGGCATTTTTGGAGAGAACGTGTGGTGAAATACGTTGGCGAGTTGGAGGAAAAGTATTCGGCGCTTTGGAGAAAACAGTGTTCGACGATTTAGAGAAAACTTATTCGGTGATTTTTGGTGATAATGCGTCAGGCAGTTTTGGAGAAATCGTTCGGCGATTTTAGAGAAAATGGTTTGGCGATAACGTTGGAAATTTGTAGGAACTGTGGTCAGCACAGTTATGGCGATTTCGTATTGGAGTTCATTATGAAGTAGCATAGAGCTCGATGACCGCGAGTGGATGTTAAACCACAATAGAGACAAAATGGAGACAAGTTATGGAGACCAAAACTTTATTCAACGTAAAAGTGGAGAGTACATATCTAGAGTGTTTCAAGGATAGAAATGTATAAGGTGTTCGATGTGCCACGAGTTAGGAACATTGATTCCTTCTAAGTCACTTAGGCGATAAGACCCTGGTCGGGTAACCTCTTTGACAACGTAAGGCCCTTCCCAAGGGGAAGAGAGCTTGTGCATCCCTTTAGTTTTTTGTTTTCTGCGGAGAACGAGATCGCCGACAGCAAATGAACGACCTTTGACATTTTGGTTGTAGTACCTCCGCAAGCCTTCTAGACATTTAGCTGTACGGACGTAGGTGATTAGGCGTTCTTCCTCGGCCCTGTCGACGTCCTCTGTCCGAACAGCTGTGGTCTACTCTTCATCATAGTTTTCCACCCTAGGTGCTCGGAAGGCGATGTCCGCTGGTAGTATGGCTTCTGAGCCATAGACCAAGAAGTATGGAGTCACACTGGTGCTATGACTAGCTTGAGTACGCAGTCCCTAGACTACAGCTGGTAGCTCCTTGAGCCATCTGCCCGGGTGCTTTTCTTCTTTCTGATATAGTCGCTTTTTGAGGGCATCAAGGATCATGCCATTTGCCCGTTCGACCTGGTCGTTGGCTCTAGGATGGGCAACGGAGACATATTTGATGGAGATGCAACGGTCTTGCAAAAGTCCCAGAAGTGATGGCCAGTAAATGTAGTTCTAAGGTCAGTGATGATGCTGTTCAGGGAGACCAAATCTATGGATGATATCTTCGAAGAGCTCGACTGCTTTCTTTGCAGTAGCTAAGACGAGCGGTTTATATTCAATCCACCTTGGAGAACTTGTCGATGGCGACATATACATACCAAAAACCACCTGGCGCTGGCCTAAAAGGCCCGATCATATCCAATCCCCAGCATGCGAAGGGCCAGGAAGCTAGGATGGTTTGCAGCTCTTGCGTCGGCACAGTGTATTTGCTTGGCAAAAAATTGGCATCCTTCACAACGTCGGACGAGGTCTTCTGCATCAGAGATGGCTTGTGGGCCAATAGAAACTAGCTCGAAAGCCTTGCCGACCAGATGTTCTCGAGGCCACTTGGTTGCCATAGGAACCAGAGTGAATTTCGAGAAGTAGCTTTACTCCCTCCTCTTGGGTAATGCATTTCTATAGTATCCCTTCCTTAGCACTTTTCCTCATCAAGTTGTCAGTCCACCTAGCACAGTAATGCTTGCTTCGACGAATTAGGCATTCGGTTTCAGTCTTGTCGGCGGGTACCTCGGCGCTGGTGAGGTACTTGATGAATTGCTCCCTCCAATCAGTGGCCGGTGAAGGTACTATAAGTACCAGCTGCTTCGGTGGGGGGGAACTTCCTGAACTTTCCTTATCTTCTTTGATGGATGGCGTCAGGAGATCCTGAATGAAGACCCCTAGCGGGATCGCGGTGCGAGAAGAGCCCAACTTAGATAAGTGGTCGGCGAGCTGATTTTGGTCGCGTACCACGTGGTGGTACTCGATGCTATAGAATTTTCCTTCAAGCTTCTTGATTTCGGCGCAATATGAATCCATCTTCTCGCTGGTGCAAGACCAGTCTTTGTTGAGCTAGTTGATGACCAGAGCAGAATCCCCATACACCATGAGGCGTTTGACGCCAAGCTCGACAGCTATACGGAGTCTGTGGAGACATGCTTCATATTCGGTGGCGTTGTTGGAGGCCGAAAAGTGTATTCGGAAAATGTATCAGAGCTTATCCTTGGTCGGCGTAATGAACAAAATGCCCGCACCAGCACCATTGATGTTAAGGGCGCCATCGAAGTACATCACCCAGTGCTCGGGGCAAGTGGCTGCGATAGGCTCTTAGATCTTGGTCCACTCAGTGATGAAATCAGCGAGCGCTTGTGACTTGATGGTAGGCCTGCTTTTGAATTTGATGGAGTAAGTGCCGAGCACAACAGTCCACTTGATGATGCAGCCGTTGGCCTCCTTGTTGCGGAGAATGTCCCCCAAAGGGAACTCAGTGACCACGGCGATCTTGTAGTAGTCGAAGTAGTGTCAGAGCTTGCACGATGTAATCAAAATTGCATATAATAGCTTTTGTACCTGAGGATAATGAGTTTTGGGCTCATTAAGTACCTTGCTTATGAAGTATACCGGATGTTGCACCTTGTAGGCGTGCCTGGCTTCCTCGTGTTCGATGACAATAGCTGTGCTGATGACACGAGAAGTGGTGGCGATGTAGATCAGCAGAGTTTCATCTAGTCATGGTGCCATCATGATCGGAGGCTTTGTCAGGAACAACTTGAGCTGCTCGAAAGCTGTGTCTACCTCCTCCGACCAGGAGAAGCGCTCGGAGGCCTTGAGGAGCTTGAAGAAAGGTAGCCCTTTTTTGCCGAGGCGTGATATGAAGCGGCTTAAGGTAGCCATGCAGCCTATAAGCTTCTATATATCCTTAACACATGTTGGCCATTTCATGTTGGTGATGGCAGAGACCTTGTAAGGGTTAGGTTTGATGCCTCGAGCACTAACAATGTAGCCTAGCAGTATACCAGATGGAACTCCAAAGATGCACTTTGAAGGGTTCAACTTCCATCGATACTTGTTCAAGTTGGCGAAAGTTTCCTCAAGGTCGGCGATAAGATTGTCGGTGGCCTTGGTCTTGATGACCACATCATTGATGTAGGCTTCGACGTTGTGGCCAATCTATTGGTCGAGGCACATCTGGATGGCCCTTTGATAGGTTGCTCTGGCTTTCTTGAGTCCGAAGGACATAGTTGTGTAGCAGTAAGCATCGAAAGGCATGATGAACGATGTCTTGATCTGATCTTCTTCCTTTAGGAAAATTTGGTGATAGCTAGAGTAACAGTCAAGGAAGGAGAGCAGTTCGCAGCCAGCGGTGGAGTCTATAACCTCATCTGTCCGAGGCAGGCCGAAGGGGTCTTTAGGGCAGTGTTTGTTAATATTAGTATAATCAACACACATTCTCCATTCTTTATTCTTTTTTCGAACGAGAATAGGGTTTGCTAACCAATCTTGATGATACACTTCTTTTATGAATCCGGCAGCTAAGAGCTATTTTATTTCTACCCTAATAGCCTCCTTGTTTGGCACAAATCAACAGAGTTTCTGCTTGATCAGTTTGGCGATCGGTGAGACATTCAAGGAGTGCTCGATCTTCTCCCGTGGTACCCCTGACATGTCTATAGGTTTCCAAGCAAACATATCGGCATTGGCATGTAGGAAGGAGACGAGTGCACTTTCCTATTTGGGATCAAGGTGAGCCCCAATCTTCATGGTCTTGGAGGGGTCGTCGAGGCCGAGGCCGACCTCCTTGACTTCCTTTGACTTGGCAGAGGCATGAGGAGGCTTTAGCTCTAGGATCTCCATATCTTTGGCAGGCACCGTCTTGGCTTCGGTGACCATGCTAGCCATCTGGATGGAGAGGTCGGTAGCTTTGGCGAGGGTGAGACTCTCTGTCTCACAGGCATAGGCGATGGAGAGGTTGGCCCATAGGGCCAAGACTCCAGCAGGCGAAGGCATCTTCAGCACCATATAGGCGTAGTGCAGCATGGCCATGAATTTGGCTAGAGCTGGCCGACCAAGTAAGGCGTGGTAGGCAGTGTCGAAGTCGGCGATGTAGAAGTTGATGTGTTCGACGCGGTAGTTGCTTGCCGTGCTGAACTGCACTGGTAGGGTAATCTCTCCAAGTGGTTTGGAGGCCCTGCTAGGTACCACACCCCAAAAGGAGGAGTCGGAGGGTGTGAGATCTAACAAACTAAGGCCCAGCTCTTTTAGGGCTCCGGCGAAGAGGAGATTTAGAGCACTCCCACCATCGACGAGCACTTTTCTGAAGAGCACCTTCTGTATGGTTGCGTCGAGGATGAGGGGAAAGCACCCTGTATAGGGAATATCTGCTCACTGGTTGGCCCTGCTAAAAGTGATGGGGACCTCGGACCATGGGCGATAGCTGGGGTTGGTGGTGGCGTCTTCCGTAGTGATGGAGAGCACCCGCCGTGCGGCGAGCTTCCATTCTCTTCTGCTCTCAGTGGAGGCGAGGCCCCCGAAGATGGTGGCGACCACCTTGTCGTGGTCCTAGAAGGCATTGTTGTTGCCCCCGGGAGGTCGGTGACCTCCAGCTCCATCGTTGGTGTTGTCGTCCAGCTTCTTGTCCTAGAAATCCTTAGCCAAACCGAGGCAGTTCTTTATCTTGTGTTTGGCATCCTTGTGAAGAGGGCATGGGCCGTCGAGGATCTTTTGGTACTGTTCATCGTAGTTGCGCTTGGCGCGAGGTTGACTGACAGCGGCGACGATGTGGTCTAGCCGGCGGCGGCGATTTTGGCTAGGCCTAGGTCCTTCTATCCGATCACAGCCACTGTCGCGATGGTAGCTACGGTCGTCAGGGCAGCGGTCGCTGTGGCGTCGGTCGTCGAGGCAATCGTCGTAGCGGCGAGATGGGCGATGAGTGCCCGCATCCTTGTTGAAGTGCACCTCGGCTTCCTCGGCATCGGTGTACTGGTTGGCCACAGTGATCATCTTACCGATGCTGGTGGGCGGCTTGCGATTGAATTTGGAGCGAAGCTTGCAATGGTGGAGTCCTCGAATGAAGGCGGTGATGACCTTAGCTTCCTCATCTTGGAGAAATGTCGAATGTAGCTGCGAAGGAGCTCGGATGGCTTCTGGTTGATGCGGTTGAGATCATGCTTGGTGCCGGGTCGAGTACACGTGGCCATATAGTTGTCGGTGAAGACTTTCTTCAGCTCTTCCCAGGATCCGATGGAGTCCGATGCAAGGCTGGTAAACCAACTCATGGCGGGTGGCATGAGCATGACAGGGAGATAATTTGCCATGACACTGGTGTCTCCTCCGGCGGCGCGGATAGTAGTGGCGTAAGCCTGCAGCCACTGTGTCGGGTTCATCCTTCCTTCATAGGGCTCGACCCCAGTGATTTTAAACCCATGGGGCCACCGAAGTGTTCGAAGCGCCCTTGTGAAAGCTAGAGGCCCCTCAGGGTTGTCGACATCGTCGTCTGCAGCGTTGCCATCAGCGATAGGCTCGAGGGCTGAGTCCGGGTTGCCGTACTCCTGCTCGTACTCCTAGCGGTGATGTACTTCATCTTCATGGCGACCGAAGCGACATTGCTCGATACGCCGTCGCGCATCCCGGAGGTTGCTGAGGTGCACTCGAGCGTCCTATTCGACCTCCTAGTCGTGTTGGCGATGGTGTTTCGTCACGGTGGCCCCTCGGCTCCCCCCTAGAGAGGTAGCGACTGGTCGGCGAAATGGCTTTGGCTAGGGCGACGATTAGATCTCAGCTGCAGCTGATCGGCGAATCGTGCTCGTAGAGCACGAAGGTCTCTGATCCTCGTGAATCTCATTAACCTGACAGTGTGCCGCTTTAAGCATGGCGGCGACCTTAGCGAGCTCGGGCATCTACAGGGAGGCGAGCGAGCTCATTGGCGGCCACTGCCAGATTGGCGTTTGGAGTCTTGAAGACGTCGTGGTCGTTAACATGGAGAAATTCTTCATCGAGGTTGCGATGGAGAGGGAGCGGTCTTCCCTGTGAATCGAGCCGATTATTCCGAGCAGCCTTGGCCCTCGCAATGGCTGCCTTGTTTTCTCGGTGCTACGCGTGGTTGACGTTCCGGTTCTCAAGAGCAACGCGCTCCTCCTTGGTTTCACCATTCCGAGGAGGGCTGTCGACGCTGACGTTGAAGATCGCACCATCCCGGAAGGGTGGGAGAAGGAGTTGCTCAGAGAAGGTTTTGGCGAGGGTCTTCGTAGAGCCCTGAGACTCGGAGCCCGAATTTTCCTCTAGGATGGTCTGGAGGGGCACTCCGGGGCACCAGCCTAAGTGTAGCATGTTGATGGCTGGCGGAGGCTGGACGGCGATCTGGTCAGCGAGTGATGGGCGGATTCCACGTAGTCGGTGAATTTGCCCCTCAGGGCATCTTGGCAAGTGGCAGCGACATTGGTGAGCCCGAAGGGCAGAGCCGCAACTCCTGGAGTTTTTCGAGCAGCCTCCGATAGATTTGGATCAGAGGGTGGTCGGCGCTGAACCAAAGTGTCCAGAGTCGATTCGGTGATGGAGAGACAATCGGCGAGCTTCAGACCGACCCGATCGATAGATTCGATCAGATCGTTGTTGTTGATCTGCCTCCTCTGGTAATGAGGAAGCGGGCGGCAAGTTGTTGATGAAGGAGGCCTCGGAAGCGGTTCCGAGATCGGATCTGCGGTCGTAGATGCGGGGATGATCGGAGCAGAATCGATCTGCACCGACTCAAGGAGCTCTCCGACTCTGTAAGCGTTGATGGTCCATGAGATCGATCCGACCGTGAAGACCTGGCTAGGCTGTGGGAGGGACGAAGAGCCTATGGAAAAAGTCATCTTGTTCGACAAGGAAACAGCACGCCGCCCCCTACCTGGCGCGCCAACTATCGACAGAATATCGTCGGCAGTCCTCCGAGGGGTATCCCACAAAGGTAGATTGATCGACAGGGGAGCGTGAGATCAAGAACAAGAAGGCAACAGAGACACACGAGTTAGATAGGTTCAAGCTGTCAGTATGACGTAATACCCTATGCATGTGGTCTGTTGGTTTGTATTAGCTATCGTATGATATTGCGTGTGTTTGGAGGGAGTCCCTGCCCGCCTTATATAGTCCGGGGAGCAGGGTTACAAATCGGTTAGATCTGAGAGATAACCGGAAAGTAATAATTAATTATAAGAATTTTGGGATCATACATATCCTAACATATCTTGTAGTATCTTCAGGATATCTTCCAGATGTCTTGCGGAAGGCGCCGACCAGGATCGTGCCCCGTAAAGCTTCGTCTTGTGGGCTGGGCCACCCCTGAGGGCGCAGCCCATGTGGTTTGCCGTGGGTATCCGGGGTCGTACCCCCACAGATCCTCTGACACCTAAAAATTTTGGACCCGAAACTAATGCTTGCATTAGTCCTGGGTCCAATTCTAACCGAGACTAATGTGCTAAACCAAAAGTCTTCTCTTTACTACTGAGAGGCATACTAAAACTAAGCTGCAGGGGAAACCAACAGAAATTGAGCCTGCCAAATGTGAACGTATGTAGGCTGATGAAATGAAAACAACTTCTTGCGAAATATCATATATATTGAAATTTCTTATTATCTTATTTCATGCTATCTCTGATGTCTTAATTATTCATATACGGTTCCAGAGGAAGCAAATTGCAAGTCACATCTTCACCACTCACGGCTCTATTTTAATGATCATATTGCAGTTCTTTGTGCAATTGGAAAAATGAACAATATAATATATATAACGGACCTTAGGAAGTACTCGTCTCAGTGAGATCCACGCGGCCTATGAATACACTAAGGCCTTATTTAGTTCTACGGTGTAAAATTTTAGCGTGTCACATCAGGTGTCATATGAAGATGTCGCATGGGGTATTATGATACTAATAAAAGAACAAATTACAGAATATGTCAGTAAACCATGAGATGAATTTATTAAACCTAATTAATCCATCATTAGTACATATGTTACTGTAGCACTTTATTATCAAATCATGAACTAATTAGGCCTAAAAGATTCGTCTCGTGAATAGTCGCAATATGTGTAATTAGTTATTTTTTTAGCCTATTTTGAATACTCTATGCATATGTCTAAACATTCGATGGGATATAGGTATAAATTTTTGGGGGCGAACTAAACAAGTCCTAAATCATATTCAATAATGCATACATCTGAGATGTGTGAACCCTGCTGTGTGACTGTATAGAGCATGGAACATGGCAAATTTAATGGCCGTAGAAAAATTGATACATATGCCTTTGTTTTCTGAAACTTATTTAAAAGACGTCTTTTTTACATCAAAGAAAAGACGACTTTTTGAATTGTTGAGTGTGCACATGGAAGTCAAAATAACTATAACTACTTTTTTAATCAGTGCTCCTGGTGATGACATTATCCGATCACAGGAACTACAAACGCCCTTAGGTGGAGATAACAGCCATACATGATGACATAGAGTTTCACAAGATCGAATTTCTCACCAGGCAGCCAACGTGCATCTCCACTGGGTCCTCGATACTGCACGTTAGAATAATTAATAAAGTACGTATACTATAACTACTAGTACGGAGTAGTATATATATAATAACAGATCCATGGCCATGGGCGGGCTGACCAGGCCTTTTGCTTATACATATAAAAGGAAGGAAGAAGTCTATTTTACCTCCCTCAACCATCCTTAAAGTTTAGTTTTTCTCCATGTACTTGAAAACCGGGTAAACCACCTTCCTCAACTTATAAAATCATTCATTTTTACTTTCCTGGCCCAGTTATTAGTGGTTTTCAAAGGTGGTTTTGTCTTTTCTTTTTTATTTATTTTGGCTGAATATTTGAAAAATCATAGTAAATCATAAAAAAATCATAAAATAGAAAATTCAATTTTGTTGGACTCCACATGAGTAGATCTACACAGTAAACATATAATATGGTATGCTTTAGTACAAAGTTTTTACTGTAACTTTATATTTATGCTTTTCTGTAATTAATTCATAGCTGCAGTTTCTATGGTCCAACTGTGGTAAATTTTTATGGTGCTCTAATTACTGTATCCTTTAACTATAGTAAAACTTTCATACTCGTTTCTATTTTTACACACTTTTAACTATTTTAAAACTATTTAACAAGCATAAAACTAAATAAATCTATAACTCAGTTATATGTGATCTAATGAGAATGAAATTTTTACTAAAAATCAATAATATAATAATTAGCCCATCATAAAAATTTCACCACAATTGGACCGTAGAAATTGCAGCTTTGAATTAATTATAGAAAGCATAAATCTAAAGCTACAACAGTACTAAAGCATACCATATTATATATTTACTATGCAGATCTACTCATGTAGAGTCAAAAAAATGGATTTTCTTTTTTATGATTTTTCAAAAAAATCAGCCGAAATAATTTTTTTTTAAAAAGACAAAACCGTCTTCGAAAACCAACTATAACCGGGCTAGCTAGGGAGGTAAAATGAATGGTTTTAAAAGTTGAGGGAGATGGTTTACCCTGGTTTTAGAGTTCAAGGAGGTAAACTAGACTTTTAGGATAGTTCGAAGGAGGTAAAGTGGAACTTTTTCGTAAAGAAATGGTTTGGAGAATTCGTTTGCGCAAACCAACCACACTAGAAACAGGCCGAGGGCCCTGTTTGGTTCGCGAGCGATTTCCGTTTTTTGGGCCGTGTGGGGCTGTGTCACGCCCAAGGTCACAACTGTAGCTCTCTCTACTATGCATGGAAGGAAAAGCTCTGCCTAGAATTTCTCTCACACAATAGAAAGAAAGAAAAAAAAAAGCTGCACGGACAGAACCCTGCAACAGTCGGCAGCTGGAGTTTGTGGAGAGCCTATTTGTGTGTGTGTGTATGTGTGTCTGAAATCCAAATGCGCTGCACCCTCCCCTGGCGTCCTGGCCTGCAGGGCTGCAGGTCCAAGCAGTACTGATCATGGTCACAGACCGAACTCACCGGTGATCGAATCCATCTATCTATATACAGTGAAAGTGGGTTTAGACTTTAGACTCGGCAACGATCGCTGAATCCCAAATAGTGTTGGCCTTCTGACCTAGACAGCTTAGCTGCAACACGTCCTGATGTGGATCAGGATGTGATGTGCGGCTTGTGTACTCGTATATATGCGTGGCTGGCTGTCAGCACAAGTAGATAGATGTGCATGCACTATGCCGGGTTCTTCTGTGCGATCATTCTCAATAAAAAGAGAAAACAGAGATAACTAAAAACAAACGGTAACTAGAAGAGACATTTTACTTTATCTGAATGGAAATTAGTTTCTTTCGTGCAAACCTCGAAATTTGTAAATATGAAGCATTCTGCCTACAGATCCTACACCGAGAGCCATCACATATATGAAATAAATAAGTAATAATAAGCAGACTTGTGGGCACAAGCCGTGCTAAGTGCTAAGTGCAAATCAGCAAATACTGACCAACAAAAATATAAGATGCATGCATGTGCTATGAGCTGTTTGAAACAAACGAAAAAAAAAAAGAAATTGGCCAAAAAGTTAGAGATGATGCATGGCTGTGCAGTGATCTAGATCTAACTAACGCTTGCTCCATCACAAGAGCTCCCCAATGCAAGTGTGTATGCGACTTTGCATCAAGAAGCTAAGAGAAGAAGAGAGAGGGTACAGCCTTCATCAAACTCGCAGATAACAACATATATAAGAGACTGTTGAGATCTGAGTGTGTACATGGTAAGGCTGTACTCTCTCTCTTCTCCCTTTAGCCTTGATGAAATCTTGAACAATCTTAATTTGTCTCTCTCTTTACCGACACCACCCCATATACATTTTTCCTCTCTGGCTAGCTAGCCAGCTCTCCCCTCTTCTATCAGCTCCAGTGCCACTACTACCACTGGGACTTGTGTCGCCCCTGGATTCCCCCCTCCTCCTCTTTATATAGATGCTCGATTGCAGCACATGACCATTAGCAAAGGACAGAGACAATAATTCACCAGGGGTGTGCAAGTTGAACCTTCCGGTGGCAGTGGCGATAACGTAGGCCATCCCATCCTCCTGTGTTGTTACAACCATCCAAAATGGCTGGCTTGTCAAGGTACTATAGTTTATGCTTTATAATTTAGAGACAGATCTATGTAGAACCACTTTAATCTTTGACCTTGCATACCTTGCAACCCTAAAAAGTATAGAACATCAACAATGAATTATATTGCTTTTTCCATGTTCTCTCAGTTGAATATAATGAAGAAGTCCACAAAAAGGTCCTATAGTAGTATAAAGTTTTGTATTTTTAAATATGAATTATATATATACATATATAACCTATGCGTATGTGTGTTTGTCTAAGACTTCTACTGTTGTATACTACTATAGAGAAGAGACATTTGTAGACCAACCACACACCCAAAACCATAAAGCACACAAATTATGAGATACTTTGTAGATATATTATGTTTGAAGAATGATTTTTAATAAGCATAATAAGCCTTCCACTATTACATAAAAAGTTCTCGATGGCACTTCCACTGCTGGTTTGTTAAAAACTGCTTGTGATAGATTTTACTGCTAGTTTATAATAGATGGGCTAAGTGGTTGTTGGGATCCAGCGGTGAATGATTATCTCTGCGGGTTCATGTCCTGAACCGGCGGTGAAAAATATAGATTAAAGGAGAAATGTCTCCTTGATTTCGTTCATAACACATTCATGCAAACCTTCAAAACCTCAAAAAAAAAACCCTTCAAAACCTAGACTAGTGATGGGGTTCCGTTGACTCTCAAACTTAAATAATGACTAATGTGACTCAGGAAAAAATCAGCACAATTAAATATACGTATGAAACATGTCCAAGGCGTCTTAAATTTTACTTTCAATCTAAACATAAATGTAGAAGTTCTCGCAGACTGGTTTGAACAACACCTTAGTGTAAGCTTGGTAAGAGAAAAAAATATGAATATAGGGTTAGATGTCCACAATGTCAACTTAGTCATTTTTTGGTGATGTGGCTCGGCCTTATTAGCCATCATAGGGTTGGCAGCTGCCCCTATAATCATAAAATCCACTATTAAAAATTACAAACATGGCACTAAAACTGCCATTATTTGGCTGGTAAGATTGCAAAGGATAAACAATTGGTTAAATTTTTTAAATATCTCTAAAATATGCTGGACCGCATAATTAAGAAGGAAGTGCGCGCGGTCCAGCATATTTGAATGGCCATTATTTGCCCTTGAATAAATCATCAAATAATAGTAATAATTATGAGGGACGGGCCAGAGCCCGACCGGAGCATGCAGGAGATTATTGCACCTGCTGGCTGGGTGTCGGCGAAGTGCAGTGCATGTGCCCGTCCCAGGGCGCCTGATCGAGCGAGGAGGCCGGGCATCATGCATCAACTTGCATTGCATGCATATGCGGTGATCTGATCCATCTCGAGCTCGCAACCGGGGGCGGCCCCCGTACGTCCCCACCCCCAGTGCCGCATGGTGTGGATATGGCCTGCAAGTGGCAGCAGTCCTATTCACTCACTACTACAGAATTGATTTTTAAGGGCGGCTCGTAACTCTTTGTAGGGGCAGTTTGGTCAGTCGCCCCTACCGAACCGTCTCTACAAATCATGCATTTGTAGGGCTGGTTCCCAGGCTGCCCCTACAAATCGATTTGTACCAGTCGTCCCTATAAATCTATTTGTAGGGGCGGCTCGTATTAATAGCCGTTCCTACAAATCGATTTGTAGGGACGGCTGTAGTACCAGCCGCTCCTACAAATACCTGTTTGTAGGGACGGTTCTATCTAGAACCGCCCCTACAGTACGTTTTCCCATCGAAAAAAATTCAACTTTATAATTCAAAATCGCGTTGCCGAACGCCCTGCGACCAATGTTTCGAACCGCGTTCGCGTTGTCGAACGCCCCGCGACCAACGTTCCGAATCGCGTTCGCGTTGCCGAACGCCCCGCGACCGCGACTACAAGCACAATAGTATTATATAAACTACAATTACAAGTCCAATTCACAAGAATATATACAATCCATCATTAAATATACGAATTCCATACACATTGTTATCAATGTCCTAGAGCTAGCCTTTCAGTCTCACGAAGGTGTTGGTACTGAGGATTTATACCTAACTCAGACTCTCGGTCATGGTAGGCGTCTTTGACGTGTACAATCTGGTCTAATATGAAGTTGCAAAGGTCGCCGACGAGCTCTAAGAGTTGGTCATCCTTGTATGGGTCTCTTTTCATTCCTTTCTCTTCTCTCCACTACAAGAGAACAAGTTTCGGTTTAGTATTTCATACCATGTACGAAGTTTTTATACTATGGGTGAAAAGGTTCAAACTTACTCTTAAGGGGTGTCTCCTGTAGGCACCGTTGTTACTCATCATAGAACATATATAGTATCCATAATGTACACTCCCAGGCTTCTGCTTGGAGCACTGTGTGTTTTGCATATGAAAATGTTAAGTAATGCTTTTGATAGCCATATAACGGAGTACTGAAGAAGTAAGTTACACTTACCGTACATAGTGTTTTTATAGCCAGCTTTTCCTTCCTTGCTGGATCATGCCTTCTGTGATGATTAGTGACAGAGAGCCTAAATGCTATGTTTGATTATTTTAGCAAATACAACTTGTTAGAATCCAAAAGTGAACGTTACAAGTACGTATACAAACATATAAGCTAATGAGGATTGTCGATATGTATATGTCTTGAGAATCGATATGAAGTCTTTGTATGTCACCGGGTCCCTATCTATTGAATCAAAGACCCATGCCATGCTCCTCCCGACATCGACGGCTATACAAATCCAGTGGTTGCTGCATGGATTTAATCATAGAACTAGATAAGCTCTTTTACATCGAATAAAATATATTGAACAAAGCTTTAAGTATAGAGTTGAACTTACTCGAAGTTGTATGGTAGCCATATAGTACAGTGTTGTTGGAGAGTTCTGAAAGCCAGGGCAATGTATGCCGCAACCTTAAGGGACTCTTCCCTTAGTTTCGCCGTATGGATGCGCTCTTTCTCCCGAAGAGTCTTTGCAGCAGCTAGCTCTTTGGCATCCAGTGTCCACCGTTTAGGGTAATTAAAATTTGTTTGGGCTATAGCTTGAGGGTCTAGATACCCGACTTTCACACTTGGCATTTGTTTGACAATGTGCACTTGCATTCTACAAATCACGGCGTGGGTTAGTTACAACAAAATTCAAAGATTACATTCATATCATATTGGGAGGACAAGGATTTACAGGCACCACGTGCGAATTAGATTCATCTCCATTTCTCCTAGGTGAAAGCATGTGTGCATGTCATTGAAGTCAAAGACAATTTTCCCGACTGGGCTTCCAAATATGCCGGTGGGGAAGCATGCTTATATGAGATCTATGCTCATTGGGAGAACACGCAAGTACCAATCATGGAACCTTCTCATTCCAAGTGGTAGGCGCTGGATGTCCTGGTTTGGTAGAAGGGCTTGCCTCTTTCATATGTTTTTAGGCAATCCTTTGACCATTTGATGGCATTAACATTTGGATACTGCTTCGCAATTTGGTGGAGTTTGCTAGTGACGGCCTCCTCAGAACCCCGTGATGGGACATTTTTAACTTGGTTCTCAGGCTGTAACTGGTCATGGGAAAACCACGTGGACACCGACAAGACGTCTTTCATCAGAACATAAACTGGCCTTATGGTGATTGTATGCTTCTTTTGAAGTTCCCATTAGGCACGTACTCATCTTCTTGTGCATCACCTTCTTCAGGAGGCACTCGTTGTTTATGTATCGGCTGTGCTTGTTGAGAAGACTGTGGCATCTCATCATGCACTTGCTCGGTACGAGCTGGAGAAGGTTGTGGCATCTCATTAGGCACATGCTCGCTAGGAGGCGGGGAAGAATGTGATATCTCAGGAATGTGGTGGTCACGAGACAGTGAAAATATCTCCCTGACCTCAATAACTCGCTCTAAATTTGGGAGAGGGGGAGGCGGCGAAGAAGCAGTCAAAATAATTTTTCGTTTGTGCCAGAGGATGAACTGCCCCATAACTTCTCCGAGTAACACCAGCCCCTCAGGAGTTGCATAGTCTATCCTCCACTGCATGAACTCGGGCTTCACTGTATACACCTCGACCCTAGTGTAGTCCGGTGGTATCTTATTATTGTGGTGTAAGCCACCAGGAGAATATGCCACACCCGTTGCCACCTCCATCACAGTGTTCTGCCGGCCGCTGAGAAACACCAAGGTGCAACTAGTTGGTTCCTGTATGCGATATGCGATCGACGGGGGTTGTGGCTGTAGTGGAACCTTGGCTACTAGGAACTTTCAGAGGGCTGCCAACTAATGCTAGTTCTCCCAGCGGTGTCACTAATATCCGTGGCTCCGTAGATAGTCCTTGCTCCTCCAGCGCCTTCGCAACTAGAGCCTTCACTTGGAGCTCAAGACTAGTCTCCTGGTCTCTGCCATGTTTCTTGTACATGTGCCTATTCTCTTCGAATCCTTTCTTCTAGATCGTCCTTTTCCATAGCCCCCTGGTGCGGCCTGTGTGCTCCTTGTTTTCTAAGCCAAGGCTAAGCTCGTCCCTCTCTCTAGAAGGATTAAATGATCCCTTCTCTTTGTCTTCAGCATATTTCAGTATCCTTGATACTGCCTCTTGGGTCTTCGGCTTATCAAACTTAAGATTACCGCTGGATGATTCTGTACTCCTTGCATATATCCAATTCCTTGAGCGTACCTTCAAATTTGTCACATCAATATTCCCAGCAGCTACGGCCTCTTCGTCCATCTTCCTAAACTGCTCTTCCTTGGCATAGTAGCTACTGGGGCCTAGATGATGGTGGTGTTTGTTCCTCTTTGCCAGCTCGGTGTTACGAGCACTGAGCTCCAATGCCTCTGGTGAAGTCTTATGAGCCACGAGCTCCTCCCATTGACTAGGAGTTATTTTGCCGAACTCGTTGAAGAGAGTTAACCCCTTTTGGATATACTTTGTGTTGAGCTCCGACCTCCAACATCGGAATGACTCTCCCATCATCCTGAAAGCATTTTTTACCAGTTCGTGCTTACCCTCCGGAAATCTAAAATTGAGCCTCAGCTGTCTATCCCATAGTTCATTCTTTTTATTCTCTGGTACCTCTTTCTAGTTAGGGATTGCTGGGTTCAATTTATCTCTTACTAGGGCCCCGATCGCATTATGAAATCATCCTCTTAATTCCTTCGGCTCAAGGATCTCTCCTGTTGGCCTGACCTCTGTTATCACATAGCAAGCCTTATCTGGATATAGATTTCCTTTTCTATCCCCTCGTTTCCTCTTAGACTTGGTAGTAGTGGTTGTGTCTTGAGGTTATGGAGCAGAGACATTGTGATCTCTCTATGGCTATTGCCTCTACTCTCCTTTCCTCTACTCCGTCTTGTCCAGTGAGATGTCACGGACATCGACGTCGTCTTTTCTGAGTTTTAGGAGGGACCTATATATATGACAGGTCAAAGTGTTAGCAGAGGTAACACAGCCAAAGCTTTAGTAAAATTTACAAGCTAAGGCTTTTTTCCCTACCTCCTCATTCAGGTCAAAATCCTTGTCCAAATATTCCTCCGTTGGCCTCCTTCTGGCTTCACGTGGGAAAGGATCCTCGGAACTTTCATATCCCTCTTCTGAGTCATCATCACCATCATCCTCTTCTTCTTCGCCTTCAGCGGCCTCTCCTGCTCTTCCTTCTGCTCCCCCTTCCTCCTCGTCACACTGCTCCTGAGTAAGCATCACTTCTAGATCCTTTTTTAACTCGTTATCGAACTGCTCCTAAGTTAGCTGGTCATCTAGTGCTTGCTCCTCATAGGTTGGCTGCTCATCATGCTCGGACATCGGGCTGCACTGTCTAGTGTGTTCCGCGATATTATTTGTACGTTTGTTCTAATAGATGCAAGAAAGTGTGCTTTAGGTATGCGAGAAGGTATAAGAAATAAAAAAGGTCTATAAACCAAAGTAGTCCTATAAAACAACAATATATAAAAACGAGTAGTAGCAATAGTAAAGGCCTCAGAAACATGTCAATCATCATTTGATCATGAACTCGAAGCATCAAGGCATCATAACAGAGAAGAGAGGAGAAGGTAATGTAGGGGTGGCTGCTAATGATGCCAAGTTCCTCACAAGTTCTTGATCATCAGCTCATATTCCATATAATGTATGGACTTGAACAATTTCATCATCGGCAAAACAAAGGACAGGAGAGGAGAGGAGAGATTTGGCAAAAAAAAAGCAACAACTGCTTAACAAACATAGAGAGGAAAAGGTGTAAAAAAAGCAGTTGCTGCTTCCCAAACATAGAGGTAGGAAAGGTGGCAAAAATAGAGGAGAGGGGAGATTTGGCAAAAAAAAAAAGCAGGTGCTACTTCCCAAAAAAAGCAACAGCTGCCATACTGACTTTACTCGATCACACATGAACATCATATGCTTAATATCTTCCGAACCTGATAGGCAGATCGAACAGTTAGAAGTAGTAGACAGTAGTAGTAGGGAAGTAGTAGAATTAGTTGACAGAAGTACAAGTAGTTGATAGAAGACAGAAGTAGAAGTAGTAAACAGTAGTAGTAGGAAAGTAGTAGAAGTAGCAAAAAAAAAGCAACAACTGCTTAGGAGAGGAAAGAAGTAGAGTGGAGTAGAGGAGAGTAGTAGTAGAAGAGGAGTGGTAGAGTAGTAGGAGAAGAACAGGAGGATAGTATAGTAGTAGAGTAGTAGTAGAAGTAGCGAGTAGTAGTAATAGGAGTTGTAGGAGACCAACCAGCAGCCACTAGTAGTAAGAGTTGATAGAGAGTTGATAGAAGACAGAAGATAATAAGTAGCAATAGTAGTAATTAGAGAGAGGAGTAGTAGGAGTAGCAAGTAGTAGTAGGAGTAGCTGGCCAGCAGCCACCAAGTACTAGGAGCAGACAGCAAGTACAGAGAAGATTAATAGCCACCAGCCACATAGTAAGAGAGAATAGTAGTAGAGAGTAGAGACTATGGAGTAGTAGAGCAGTAGTAGGACAGCAAGTTGCCGTTGCACACAAATATCAAACAGCAGCAGTTGCAACTACTGGGGAAGAAAGGCATCCGAGCACAGCCACAAACATTAACACTAGGTACTTGTATGCATTCAAATAACCAGATAAAAATAGAATCAGAACTACTTAATTATCTGTTTCTTTTTCTGATCACAGAGCAGAGCCTTGTTATTAGAAATGTAAAGCTCGATGAAAGTAAGACAGTGCAACTAGGTGAAAGGGGTGTCTGACACTTGCCAAACTCAACCTTGAACATCATGAAATTAGAAAACTGGTTGCCTAGAGAGAAGAAGAATCCCCAAGCAAATGAGATCAGTAGCAGGGGTAGAACCAGGACTAGAAGGTACTGGCTGCTAATTAAGGTACATCACTTTGGTTAAAAATTAAGGTACATCACTTTGGTTAAAAACTAAGCTACTCTGGGTTGTCTTGTAGATGTGATGTCCATGTCATCACAGGGATTATTTTAGACAAAGAAGATAGCTCAAGGGAGCGATTCAAGGAAGTGGACCAATAGAAACTTCACTTTCAGAGGCTGAATTGAGACTCCCGTGAAACTTCAAGGACAATAGTGGTTATTCCGCCTAACATTATATAAATTAATAATATGCAGTGGAATCAGTTATCAGTCAAACTAGTACTAATAACATCTGAAAGAATAATTTTAGCACTGTAGTGCTTCAGATAACATCTTGCATATATAGTTTATCACTCTACTTAAAGTCTGAAATTATACACAACTCTTGTTATAGAGTAGTTAACGGTCCTAATCTGCAATGAAATTAACTGCAGTAACAAAACCAATAAGGCTAGCTATGGTCTAACTTATTCTCTTCACAATTTGGGTAAACAAGTAGGAAGCCAAACTGAAAAATGTGCATGCCATAGGTCTATTCTTATGTCACAAGGCTAACTAAACGTTCAAACTTATATAGCAGACCAGTGCTTTCAATTTCTCTACTCATATTTTACCATAACACATGACATGTTCTTTTTGCTGTTTAGATGATAACTACTGCAGATTGTCAATTTGGCCTGAAATCATTCACATTGCCAGTTCTCAATGAGGTAGGTAACTAAAAAATCAAATGGACATTTATGCGTTTTGTCAGTTCCCAATGAGGTAGCTAAAATCAAATGGACATTCATGCTAACAAGCTACAGCATGCTAACAAGCTGAAAATGGCTTAATACTCAGCAACTTATTGCTTCAGGAAAATCATGGGAGGTCAATTACTTCCCAATATGCAGACCCAGGCATAGTTTCATGCAATCACTGTACATAAAACCTTAACCCAAAGAATTGAACACAAAAATAAATTTTAGAACCAATGGTCAACCAAATTTTTCCATGACGACCAAAGTAGTCAATGAAAGTACCCAAAACCATCACGGATGGTCTTCCCTGATGGTAACTGTCAGAGATAAGACTGATAGACTGACTGGGAAAGCCGATGTTTGCTGATCGACGCCGGTGGAGGTGCGCGGACGCCGGTGGAGGTGCGCGGACGTCGGAGGAGCATGGGAAGGAGTGGGGGGGGGATCGCCGGGTGGGAGTGCGCGGAGGCCGGTGGAGGGGGCGCTCGGGTGTTCGTGTGGAGGGGGGGTGCGGACGCCGCTGGAGGAGTGCGGACACCGGTGGGAGGGGGGCGCGGGTGCAGGTGGAAGGGGGCGGCCGGACGCCTGGGGTGGAGGAGCCCGGCGGACGCACGGTGGAGGGGCCGCGGAGTTGCGGGGGAGGGGGCGCCGGGTTTGCGGAGATGGGGTCCGCCGCGGGTGCGTCGTCCCGGCCGGGGTGCGTCGCCGGACACCCTCAAGGTCGGGGGAGGAACCCTAGCGCGCCGGCCGGCCGGTCAGAAACCCTAGGGCGGGGGAGCAGGGGCGCGCGGGTGCGGGGACGGGGGTGCGCGGGGTGCGGAGATGGGGCGCGCGGGTGCGGGGAGGGGGGCGCGGCGCTGACGGGACAAGGTCCGGGATGCGGCGGGTCGGCGAGGTAGCCTGACGGCGTCGGTGTGCGGACGCCAGAGAGCATGGGAAGGAGTGCGGACACCGGTGGAGGTGCACGGAGGCCGGTGGAGGGGGCTCGAACGCCGGTGGAGGGGGCGCGGGTGCGGTTGGAGGGGGCGCGGACGCCGATGGAGGAGCGCGGACACCAGTAGAGGGGGCACGGGTGCAGGTGGAGGGGGCGCGGACGCCGGTGGAGGAGTGCGGACGCCGGTGGAGGGGCGTGGGTGCAGGGAGGGGGCGCGCGGGTGCGTCGCCGGCCGGGTGCGCCGCGGCACCTCAAGGTCGGAAACCCTAGCGCGCCACCGGCCGGTCAGAAACCCTAGGGCGGGGAGCAGGCGCACGGGTGCGGGGAGGGGGCGCACGGGTGCGGAGATGGGGTGCGCGGGTGCGGGGAGGGGGCGCGGGCGTCGGGACAGGTCCGGGAGGCGGTGTCGGAGGGGCAGCCTGACGGCGTCGGAGGAAGAAGAGAGCGCCCAACAGGCTAACACCCGTGCGCCCGTGTATTTATCCTCGGGACGATTTCTAGGGGCGATTCCTGATCCTGCCGCCCCTAAAAATCCATTTGTAGGGGCGGTTCCTGATCCAGCCGCGCCTACAAATGCATTTGTAGGGGCGGTTTCTGATCAACCGCCCCTACAAATATTTTCTATTTTTTAAATTATTAATTCTGTATTTTTATATCATAAAAACATAAAGTAATATAAAATCAATTGTGTATATGCACAAATATAATATTTTGTGTTATTCTATATATGAAGAAATATATATATATAAACAATTGTAGTCAAAACAATATAGAAAACAAAAAAACAAAAATTAAAATTTTGAATTTTAAAACTTCGACTACAATTTTATGACATTAAATGAAATAAAATAAAAATGTTGTAAACATAAAAGTTGTATAACTCATCAACATGTACAACTTTTATTTTGGTCATCTTGTCATGTGACTTTGTTTGAACGATTCAAATTTTAAAATTTAAATAATTTCAACTTGAAACAATATTTTGAAAGAGTAAATGATTTCAGATAAAAAACTCATGAATACCAAAGTGGTAGAACTCATCAATATCTACAATTTTTATTTTGATCATATTTTCATTTGACCAAATTTGAACAGTTGAAATTTTAAATATCAATAAATGGCAACTTCAAACAAGATTTTGAAACCTTAAATGATTTCAATAATAAAAGTCGTGAACATAAAAGTTGTTGAACTCATCACTATCTACAACTTTTATTTTGGTCACTTCTTCATGTGACAAAGTATTAGTAAATATTGTTTATAAATTCACATATGACTTATAGTTTAATGAACTATACGAGAAACATGTTGATTTGTGAACAATGTTTACTATCGCTTTATCAGATGAAGAAATGATCAAAATAAAAGTTATAGATCTTGATGAGTTATACAACTTTGGTATTCATCACTTTTTTCAGCTGAAATCATTTAATGGTTGAAAATCTCGTTCGAACTTGTCATTTTTTAAAATTTGAAAATTTGAAGTGCCCAAACTTTGTCAAATAAAAAGAATGACCAAATCAACACACTAACTTGATAGGGCAAGATTTTAGAAAATTTTAGGAAAAAAATCATCACATTTGGAGTTAGTATGAGGGAGAAAGACTAGTTACAAATTTTACTCAGAGATTAAAAAGAAAAATCACAACTGTTCATGATGATCAATGATGAACAAGTGTGATTTCTCTTTTTAATCTATGGCTGAAACTTGTAACTAGTTTTTCTCCCTCATACTAACTCCAAATGTGATGGTTTTTTTTCCTAAAATTTTCTAAAATCATGCTCTATCATTTTAGTCTAGTCATCTATCTTTGTCACTAATTTTGAACAATTCAAATTTTAAATTTTAGAAAATGACAGCTTCAAACCTGATTTTCAAACACTAAATGATTTCAGCTATAAAGATGATGAATATAAAAGTTGTATAACTCGTCAGGATCTCCTACTTTTATTTTGGTCATTTCTTCATTTCATAAAATGTTAAGTGATTTCATAAAGTTTTAGTAGTAATAGAGTGGATGTTCAAATAGAGTCATCTGGATGTTGCAAAGGGTAGTCTCACACACATGCATAAATATAGTCACACACATATAAAAATATGTAGTCTTACACACGTACATAAATATATAGTCTCACACGCATGCATAAATGAAGTCTTACAAACACACACTTACACAAACACTCCACGTTCAATAACTAGCTAGCCCGCTGTAACAACTTTCTCCTTGACACATTTTCGTTCCCATGGCAATATGTCTTTGGAGAGGTTCTTTTTCACAACACTGATCTTCTTAGAAAAGTCTGTGAATAGCGGCATCTCATCATAGTTATTGTAAGCTTCAACATCATCCACGCCATCAACTCCAATAATGTGTTGTTTCCCGAAGGCAACCATGTGCTTTGTCTTCTTCTTCGAGGGGAGGTTACTTTGTGGGTCAGACATATAGAAAACTTGTGCGACATGTGAAGCGAGCACCCAAGGGTCATCTTGGTAGCCTAGATTCTCGAGGTTCAGGACTCTCAATCTGATCTCGTTCAGTTGGTGTTGTTTGATACAGCGACATCGAAACAGGGCTACCATTATATCCCTTCTATAGTCAAGTTCCCATATCTCTTCAATAATGCTAAAGTATTGGATCTTTCGCCCCAATCCATCGAGAGCCTATATTTAAACGCCGCTGTTTTGGTTCACATATTTACTATCCTTTGCATAGGTATAGTACATATACCCATTGATGTCATAAGCATTCCAAGATGTCACTTGTCTCGATGGCCCCTCCACCAACCTACTGATGGTAATAGAGTCTATGGTTTCTCTAGGCGGTATGTTTTGGTCCTTCAACCATGTAGTTAGTCGTTGCTTGTGTTGTTTCATGACCCAATCATTCGAACGACCATTTCTCTCCGCCATAATGATAGCCAAGTGTTCATCAATGTACGGTTGCATCAGTTATGTACTCTGCAAGACACTGTAATACGTCTGACTCACCTCTTTGTAATCATAGTCGATGAACACTTTTCTACCACTGGTGCCCTTCCTGCCAGCCTACCCTTGTGATGAGAATCGGGTTTACCAATCCCTTTCTGTACTTTTAGGTACTCTTGACAGCACTCGACGACTTCTTCAGTACTGTAACCCTCTATCATAGAGCCCTCTAGGTATGTTCGATTATGCACATATCAACTTAGAACCGAAATGAACCGCTCGTAGGACCAAATTTCATGCAAGTAGCAAGGGCCCAGCGCCTGTATCTGATGAACCATGTGAATCATGAGATGTGGCATTATATAAAACAAGCAGGAGGTAAACACATCTCTAGTTGGTTTTGTGTCTCCACCATAAATTCATGTAGGTCACTCAGCTCTTGCTTGTTAATCATCTTCTGTGAGATCTTTGAAAAAGAAGTAGCACATGCGGGTGAAGGCTATTTTCAAGAACTCTGGCTTTATAGCCCTGATTGCAATAGGTAGAAACACTGTCAGCATCACATGGCAATCGTGAGCCTTGCAGTGTGTTATTGACA
The DNA here is from genome assembly GCF_019320115.1 of Miscanthus floridulus. Lineage (NCBI taxonomy): Eukaryota > Viridiplantae > Streptophyta > Magnoliopsida > Poales > Poaceae > Miscanthus > Miscanthus floridulus. The sequence continues at coordinate 144,564,311 of NC_089587.1, read as the reverse complement.
AGTCCTTCATTGACACTAGCTTCTTCACATTTGCTGAAAACCTAGTCGGGACTTTGACCCCCTCAGGAAAGTGCATATAGCTCTCTTCTCGTCCGATGTTAGGTTGAAACACGCCACGGGTAGAGTGTATTTTCCATTAGCCTCAGGTACCGGGTGAAGCTTTGGCATCATGTTTAGCTGCACTATGTCTTTTCGTGCTTTCAGACCATCCTTTGACTTGCCTGTGTCCATCAAGGTAGCAATGAGACTCTCAAAGACATTCTTCTGCACGTGCATAGCATCAATAGCATGGGGGACCTCTAAGTCTTGCCAATAAGGCAGATACTGAAAGAAGATCGATTGTTTCTTGAAAGATACGCCTTCGATAGGAGGTGTGCTTCTATCTCTGTTAGTCCCATCCGAATTTTTCTTTTCATAGACGACACGTATGTTTTTCACCATTCTGTACACGTGTTCTCCGTTATGACGTCTCTCTGGAGGGGGTTCAATCTCCGGGGCGTTGTCATAAAATCTAAAGAACAATTTGTTGCAGTACTTGTGACTTATCTTTAAGAAGCGTTGGTTCCTTAGGTAAACTATCTTCTTGGATGTATCCAGGTATACCCATGTAGTACCATCCAAGCATCCCGTCTTCCCTTTGATCTGTCCAAACAAAGCAAACAGCGTGGGGTAATCATTGGTAGTAACAAATATTATTGCTCTACATATGAAGTACTCCTTTTGAAACGCATCGTATATCTGCTCCCCATGCCTCCATAGCCTCTCTATTTCTTGCATCAAAGGCTCGAGGAACACGTCTATATCAATGCCTGGTTGTTTAGGGCCAGAAATAAGAATAGTGAGGAGAAGGTACTTTCTCTTCTAACACAACCAAGTTGAGATGTTGTACATGGTCAAGATCACTGTCCAAGTGCTGTGGTCGCTCATCCTCTCATTGAAGGGATTCATTCCATCGGTGCTCAAGCCAAACCGTACATTCCTTGGGTCATTGCTGAATTCTTTGTGCTTCTTATCAAACCTTTGCCACTGACTGCAATCAGTCGGGTGTGCAATCTTATCATCATCCACCTTGAGCTCATCATCCCACCATGTCATGAGTGCGGCTTCTTTAGGGTTTAGGAAGATACGTCTCAAGCGGTCGGTCACTAGCAGGTACCACATTACTAAGGCAGGAATTCTTCTCTGCTTTGCATTGTTGCCTAATGGAGTGTCCTCTGGGGCTGAGATTCTTGTACCACCTTTTTTGTACCCTTCTTATTCCTCTTTTCCCCGTGGAGGCTTCTTCCCCACCGTAAAGGTCATTGTTCTTGTACCGGCTGGCCCCACACCGGGGACATTTATCTAGTGACTTGAATGTTTCTCCACGAAAAAGTATACATTGGTTGGGGCATGCATGGATTTTTTCAACCCCCATTGTCAATGGACTTATGACCTTCTTCGCTTGATATGTGTTGGTGGGAACTGAGTTTGGTTGTGGCAGCACCCATGACAGGAGATGCAATAGATCATTGAAACTACAGTCTGACCAGCCGTACTTAGCCTTCAGGATGAGTAGCTCAAGCACAAAAACGTAGCAATGGCCAATGTGTCAGACAGCCCTTTTCAACACCATACACAGTATCCTTCGATGCTTTTGTCACCCTTTCTAAATTTTCTAGATCTTTCGGGCTATTTAGTAAAATCACTGGTCCAAGGGCTCGAATCATGTCCTCTAAATCATCTTCATCCCCGACACGTGCTCCACCATCGTTATTGGCACCACATTCATCGTTACCATCCCAACCACCAGCATCACCACCTTGTTTATTGCCAAACTCGAAATTCATTTGTGCATCAAGCTCTGCTGAATATTGAGAAAGGGATTCTATGGTTTCGTCATCGTATTCCTCCTCATCCTTGTCGTTAACAATAACCGTTTTACCATGATGAATCCACACTGTGTAGTCCTCAACAAATCCTCGCATAATCAAATGTGATCTAATGATAGTCACATCTATCCATGCCATATGGTTCTTGCAATCTTTATAGGGGCAAATAATTGTATCCTTATTCTCTTTCAATGTCGTTGCATGCTTCTTTGCGGCTTCAATAAATTTATCCACCTCTTCACGTTAAACCTGCCTTGAACCTTAATGAACCATACATCCAAGAGTTCCTGTACTCTATCTTTTACAACAACAACAAAACAAACATTAAAGAACTACTTATTCAGATATATATAAAAATGAATCAAATTAATAATTACTTGAGAATAATTGTATATACTTCAGATATATATGAATATAAATCTAATATAATTACATGAAGCATACAAACACACCATGGTAGAGGAAAATTAATTAATGGCTCATTTATCCATAAATAATTAAACTACATATTTATTGATTACAATAAACAATTTCAAAGACAACAATTAGCAACAATTATACTTTACCCAATATCTTTCATACAAAAATTCGTCCGGTTACTTAAAAATCGTTGTGTTGGCCCCTCTTATCTCCATGTGTTCACTTGCTGTGCACAGTAGTACACACAGCAGTGCACATGATCGAGCACGCAGTACTGCTGATGGACAGGAGCGAGGGGTCTATATAGCTAGCCTTTGGCACCGCGCGCGCCCATAGAACCAAGTATATATGCACGCATGCATATGGTTATATTTCATGCATGCATGCATGCATGCATTACAAGACCTTGCCATGTGCAGCTGGGGGCCTACTGCATACTATGCATGGCAGCGGTGCTTTTTTCGTGCCTTTTCTACGTCAATTCTCGCTGGCCTGCTGATTGCTAGATCTCCCGTTGCATTGTCTTGTGCACTGTGTACAAATTAAAGTAGAAAAAACAGGGTGTGCATTATTACATGTGCATCCAAGAATCATATAGTGTGCGCGCGCCCTAGCTAGCACTACAGCAGCCAGTGGTTTCCCCGAGTGCCGGTTGCACTTGGGGAAGGCCCAGTTGCATTCGATGAAGCCTTCCTCAAGTGCAACACTCGGTGAAGACTTTCTGGCTAATCCTCGCACGGTAAAGCCGTCTTCCCTGAGTGCCGAAAATCGTGCACTCGGGGAAAGCTTTGCCGAGTGCCATGCTGGCACTCGGGAAAGATTTGACACCGTTGATCGCTGGTCGACGCCGTTTTTTTTTATTTTATTTTCTTCCCCGAGTGCAACACTCGGGGAAGAGTTTTGAATTTTTTTTAAATAATCTTTGCTGAGTGCCGCAGCTCAGGCACTCGGCAAAGAAATTTGTTTTTTTTTAAAACACTCTTTGCCGAGTGCCGCAGCTCAGGCACTCAGGGAAGAGTTTTGAATTTTTTTTAAATAATCTTTGCCGAGTGCCGCAGCTGAGGCACTCGGCAAAGAAATTTGTTTTTTTTAAAACCCTCTTTGCCGAGTGCCGCAGCTTAGGCACTCGGGGAAGAGTTTTTAATTTTTTTTTTAAATAATCTTTGCCGAGTGCCGCAGCTCAGGCACTCGGCAAAGAAATTTGTTTTTTTTAAAAAAAAACCCTCTTTGCCGAGTGCCGCAGCTCAGGCACTCGGGGAAGCCACCTCTAAATTTTTTTTCCTTTTCCATGTAAACAACAAAGCACATATATATCACAAACCACAAATCAACAACAATATATCACAAACCACATTTATATATCACAAACGACCAAATTTGTCCGAAATCAACAATATATTACAAACCACACTTTCAAAATTACACACTATTCCAAGTTCACAAGTTCAATACATAAAAACGACTCTGCAGGCAGCTCATGGCGACTGTGAGGGTTGGGACGCCCCAGGGTGCGATCCCGGCGAGTGTCCAGGTGGGGATGGCCCGACGTGCGATGCCAGCAACCCTCCGACATGGTTCGACGCCGCCCCCGATTGATGCTGCAAAAAAGAGGAGATTGCACGTGAGTGACAAGATAAAAATGTAAGGAGTTTAAAGAAAAGTTGAAAATTTCGGTAGCACCTCCCCTGCACGGGGAGGTTTCCAAAACCTACAAGAAAAACGTCGGCACGAAGGCCGACACATCAACAAATCTAGCACGAATGCCATCACTAGGTTTGACACTAAGCATGAGCAAAGAAAGTAAAACATCCGTACTTATACTCACCGGAGTAGACTCTCGACGATGTGGTGGTGGTGGTGGTGCAAGCAGCTATGCTGAGATCTCCCAACCTTGTTGCTGCCCAAGTTGTTGCACGAACTTGAGCAAACCTTCTTGCTGGGCCTCCAAAGCTTGTATCCTCTGACGCTCGGCCTCCCGCTCAGCCAGCTGGGCCTCATGCTGGGCCCGAAGTTGCTGCACCTCGGCCTGCAACATTTGACCCCAATGTTTCAATAATGCAGAGCTAAGGAACGTAAAAGTCAAAGAACGACGAATGAAACTGGAATACTTACCTGGAGTGCCGCCACCGCTGTCGGGTGTTGGCTTATAGGCACGCTAAAGCTCGTGCTCGCTACTCGTAGGCAGTTGAGAGGAGGAGTAGAGCCCGTGTCGAGGATACCGTCGCCAATGTAGACCCGCCCATGCTTCTTGCCTTGCCCAATCCTCATCACTCGCTTAGGATCAAGGCGCTCCTCGGTCCTCGGATTATAGTCCAGCCCGTGGACTAACCTTGATGCCTCCGTGTACGAACTAAGGCGGGTGTGGACGCTAGAGTTGGTGTACGCCTCTGGGCCGGCATCCGGGTTGTACTCGATGTTGGACTTTGCCGGGTCCATGTGGGCTAGAGCATACGCCGTGAGTTGGCCAATTGGCTGGCCACCGTGCGCCGCCTCCTGCGAGAAAGACAACATGTGGTTAGGAATCATGCAGAATTGAGCGCGGCTAGATTAGACAAATGATGGAGACTTACATATGCCTTTTTGTATTTGCTGAGGCTGGCACTGCCCTGATGGTGAGGTACACCTGGCATCATCATACGGTGCTCACTTTTCTCTTGGTGCGCCTTCTGCCAGTCCGCGTCCAACCATTTGTCCACTATAGCAGTCCAGCAATCGAGAAAGGTGGCACACCAGCTCGGAATCACCTACAAGCCATCAGAAGATCAAATTAGGCATGGTTAATCTGAAAAGAGATCAATAGGAGATGTTTTCTATTTACCTATAGGTACTGCTCCCTTGTCAGAATCTCTGTCGCTCTTCTTGCCTGAGTTCTGTTGATTCTTCTACTACGGTAGGTGGCGTTGTAGTCAATGTGCGCCTGGAGGCAGGACTCATGATACAAGTCCGAGACACGCCTTTTACAGGAAGTGTAAGCCACCTGATATGCCCTTTCCTCCTATCCCGGCTGGCATCTGAAGAAGTCCTGCATAAAGACACGAGGTATCCATTATTTTATTTCAAGAATGTCAAATGAATGCAATGAATTGAGGGCCGTAGAGCGAGAAAGGCTTACCCACAACTCCGTAATCCCCTGATCCACCAAGTTTGTGTGCCCATCGGCGGGGAAGAGGGCATACTGGTCGAACGAGGGTATCTCTGGGTCCTCATCCTCCGACGTCCACACTAGGCCAGGGAAGTGTTCCCTACACAGAAGTCCTAGGATCCCATTGACATTGCGAGCCTCGACCCCCTCCTCCACAAGCATCCAGTTCCTACACAAGTGGTTAACAATAGTTATTATTAGCTCTTATTATGATTTTTCAACATATCAAATGAAGAACATATGAAGTTACTTACCTATCCCCCTCGGGTGCAATCAGTGGGCGACGGTCAACAAGAATCGGTCGCTTCGGGAGCTGGCTGGGACCTCGCTTATAGGGTTTCGAGGCTGCAGAGGAAGTCGAACCCCCAGCCCCCTCCTCAGACGTGTGCGGAACCCCTTCCTCGAACGCGTGCGGAACGGCGTCGTCGTACATCTACGGAACGGTGTCCTCGTCCACCGTGGGCAGACGGACGTCGTCGTCCCTAGAAGAGCGTAAGGAGCCACGCTCGTGGTCAGTCGATGGCTCCCGCCTGGGCCTGCCCCTCAGCCCACTCTGCCTCTACGACATCTCCGTCTCCTCAGCCACTGACATGCCCCTCGGTCTCGAGTAAGTCGAGTGACAGCTCCTCCTAGTGGGCCCTATCACCTGCAATTAAAAAGAATAAACCATTATTAGTCCAGATAAACGAGAAGTACTTAGCAAGGGATGCAAAATAAAGAAAATGTAATTACAAAATAACATAGTATTCATGTATTTCTAATATTCTTCATGATCGGGATTATCTGGACGATAGGTATCGTCATCAGTATCAAGAGCCACGAAATCATCAAAAGCCTCATCCTCATTGCTTTCATTGCCTAGTTGTAGTCTATTAAGCATTTTCAAGTCTCTCGGATCATGCACCTCATCTGCAGCTTCCTCATCAACAACCCATTCCTCATCTACTTCCATTTCAATCTCTCCAGTTAAGTCTATCTCAAGCATCCCTGGTAGCTCCTCGTCTTGTTGATAGAACTCACCATCATGCGTGGGTGGGTTCAAGTTGTAATCATCATCGTTTGGGCAAGGTAATTTACCATGTGGTGATACCTTGTGCACAATATACCAACCCTGAAGACGTGGGTCGGTTTTGCAAGCATATGGACAATAATAAACTTGCCTAGCTTGTTGAGCCACAATATAGACATCATCTCCTTCATAGAAGGAATCCTGTCAAGTTTTGACTATCCCAAGTTTAGGGGACTTTCTCTGTACTGTAGGTTTAAACCACTGGCATTTGAATACGATAGGCTTAGGTGCTTTTTCACCATGGTATTTGAGCTCGTATTTTGTGTGTACTTGCCGTTGTCGACGTCTTTTTGCCATGGGGCCATCCTCCTTATGACCATCTCTTAGGTATGGTGTTAGTTCGCTTGCCGAAATCTTAGGGAGGATGGAAGTATCGAAAGGAGGGATTTCATTAGATTGATAATTGAACTCTTCCTCCTCCACTTGATTTTCAACTCCGACAACCCGCTTCTTCCCAGGGAAAACCACTCGTCGTCTCTTGTTTCTAGTGTCACGCACATAGAAGACTTGGCAAACCTGACTTGCGAGTACAAATAGAAGCTAGATCGAGTAATTAAGCATTAGCACACATCCTGTTGCATAGACCGAGATAGAATTAAGCACATGGATTCCATCACGCAGTTGTAATTTGATCATGGTCACACAATCCCAAAAATTAATTGCAATGCTATTATTAGCAAATTTGGTCGTTGCTACCTTATCTATCGATCTGAGTTGAGCACACGCCCCAGGCAGGACCGACGCCTATGTGGTTGTTGTCGGTGGATCGACCGTATGCCAAGAAAGGAAGCCCCGGGATCGAGAGCAAAGCTGAGCTGAAGCGGACCAGATTTGGCCAGTCGGTGGCCTCAGCTCCACCCTCAGCGGAAGAGTTGATTTGGCTTTATTTTCTTCACATATCACAATGAATTAATTAGCTGAATCACCTGCCATTCATCAACCGGGCCGGGTCAGCTCAGGAGTTCAGACACCTGCAAGTAAACATCGATCGATTCGCTGTCTATACAAGCTATATGCCGTGCTAACTTGACAAATTAATAGAGAGCATGCACAACATGCATGGCATGTGGTAGTAGTGTGCCAATGGAAGTACCTTTATACTCTACTGCTTGCTGATCTGTACATGCTCCAATGTCAAGGATCGTTCAAGGAGTTAATATTAATACCACCAGATCCAAGGTTTAGGTAGGCCCTGCCCATTCGAATCAAGAAACATATTAATACCAAAGATGAAAAGAACAGATCCCGCTGCGTACTGTACTGGGTTAATTAGAAGTCTCAGATCGAGGTCAGGAATATATGTTTGCAATTAACCTCCACTAATAAAAGCCAGCCACATCATCACGATCCATTTCTCGCCACTTTCAAGATCAATGAGAGGGAAACAGAGTGAGTTTTTTTTGAGCTGAGCTTCAGTTTCTGAAAGGGCCAAATAATATAGATATGGCCGGTCAGGTTATTATCAAAAGCAAGAAAAGGCCGGGTAGATGTCTAGGTTTTAGGCATCCGACGTCACAACTTGCTCGAAACCTTCTCAATTTTTTTATCATAGCATCTACATGCGATAACATGACGCCCCGACAAGTTTTGTGATTTTCGGACTTTGTTCGGATTTTATATGATTTAAATACACTTTTCTCGCAAGTACCTCGTCATGTTACGTCGACAAGATGCTCGACATTTCATGTGAGTTCCTAGATACGGTCTCAACATACACCAAATATCATGAATATCATTTTTTGAATCACCAAATTCCATTATTTCATGCACCTGCAGTTCAAATTTGAAGTATGCAAAAAAAAATCAACGAAACGAAAAAAATTAACGAAATATACCCAAAAAGTCAAAATTGTCCCAAATTTGAACAAGGAGTTTTAAATAATGCGAGAAGGCCTCACAAAAAAAATGGCGCCAAAAAAACAAAAAAAAATTCTTCCCCGAGTGCCTTCCCTGGCACTCGGCAAAGAGGCCCTTTACCGAGTGCCATGACAGCGCACTCGGGGAAGCCAGACTCTTTGCCGAGTGCCAGGGAAGGCACTCGGGGAAAAAAAAACTTTAACGGCGTGGGCGGACGTGCCGTCCAGAAACATTTTTTTTTTTTTGCCGAGTGCCGCTCTTCCCCGAGTGTTGCACTCGGGGAAGTGGGCATTTGCCGAGTGCCGCTCTTTACCGAGTGCTAAAAACTCTTCGGCACTCGGCAAAGCCTCTCTTCCCCGAGTGCTATTCGTCCCCGAGTACAACACTCGGGGAAGATTCGCTTTGCCAAGTGCCCGATTTTTGGCATTCGGAGAAGCCTGCGACACTCGAGGAATTTTGCCTCTCCCGTAGTGTAGCCTTTCAAGTTTAGATATATCAATACGCAGGGACGTGAAACTGGATGTCTGGAAATCTAGATTATTCTAATTCGTATTTGCTACAACTTATAATATGGATATATGTATTCTTATATACTCATTTCTCATATGGATACTAAATAGATGTATATATACATATATATTTGTTTTCGTTATTTTTATCTATCTGATTCTAGCTAGATCCATATTCAAAAATATCCGATAACATCCATATCCAAGAGGAATATAGTACTCGTTATTCCTATGGCTAATGACTAATAGTATTGATTTTGTAATACAACAAACATGTACTTTTAAAACTATTTAAAAGTAATTACTAATAATAGTAACTATAAATATTTTTTACAATGATATATAAACTAAAATATAATTAATTTTTAAATAACTAACAACATTAATTTAAGGTGGCTAACTATATTAATTTCATTAATATGACACATGATATATGATGTGCACCATCAAAATTATTTAAAAGTAATGGCGAATACCATTCATTTTAATATTAGTAATATATATAAATAAAAATAATTAATTTTTAATAGCTGCTTTAAAGGTTGAAACTATTTAAAAGTTGTAACTATGAGTAGTTTTCAGCCTGTAGTTTATCTTAAATACTAATCATGCACACATAATTAATATGATTACTAATTTATAATTTATATACTTGATACGATTGTTCATTTTATGATGAACATAATAATTAGTATGATTAACAATATAGTTTTGTTATTTGTCTATATGTACAAAATTTTGATATGCTATTACATGAATTGTTTCTCTAAAATCATTGAATGAATATTTATAGACAATAAAGTTAAATGGATATCCAAATACGAGTCCTTATCAAACTATCCATTTTTTATTAGTATCCAAGGATATTCTGATTCGAACGTACTTGATAGAAATATATATACTCCATCCATTTCAAATTATAAGACGCCTTGTCTTTCTAGATACGTAGATTTTGCTATGTATTTAGATATATAATATGTGTTGATATATATTAAAAGTAATTTATCTAGAAAAGTTAAAACATTTTATAATTTAGAACAGATGGAGTAATAAATAGTGGCATTCATATCCGATTCAATGCTATATATATGATCTTATTCAATTCCTAGACACAGGAACCGTGTGTGGATTTGTTTTCAGCGTGTGACCTAGTCTCTACAACCTTTTACCAGTCTAAAAGACATAAGCTCGGCATACTTCCTTTGTCCCCTAGACGTTTTAGGATCTATCACTGATACCAAAGGTCTAAGGTAAAAGACCTTAGTACCCCTAGAAATAGAGATATAGATTATTGAAAAAACAAGAAAAAAGAGTGTATTGAGATAAGAGAAAGGTGCATTAGAAAATGACGAAGACAATTGGGGGTATTTTGGAACAAAATTTGAATGATATACGGTCAAGTATTTTGGGATGGAAAGAGCAGCTATATTTCACAAACGTGCACCATGGCAAACATTCTGTACTGGAATTGGAAGCCTGGACGTGCGTACTCCCTCCTTGAAAGCTAGAGCTCTACTAAAGGCCAGCCAGATTTTTGTATTAGAAAATAGAAATAGGCCATATCATCCTTGAATGACTTTTCCACGCACTGAACAGCTGGGACAGCACGTGTTGAAAGACCAGAGTAGTGCTGCGCGCATAGGCAAAAATAGTACTCACAATCCTGCGACCAATGCAATCAGGCAGGGCGTCCAGCGGATGCAGCATGCCCATGCGATGGAGCAGTAATGACACTGTTCTCAGTAGCCGGTGGGTGGAGGCCTCTCGCGGGGACATGCCCCCCTCGGCACATGACACGTCGCTCTCGGTAGGCGGTAGCCATAAGCAGCTTGCGCCCTGTGAATGAAAAGCCATTTTGCAAATGATGAAATCAAGGAGAGTATAGGTTTTAAATTAGAACAGTTCTCTTTTATCATGAAAATCATTAAACTTTAATAAAATGATAGGAATTCAATTTTCTCAACTTGCCTCTACGATTTCTACTTTGGATTCATGAAAAATACCGGAGCAACCAACACTACTGTAAAATGATTTTGCGAGACGGTGCCCTTTTATTAACCGAGGCGGTCACACAATCCAACCGCCTCGTAAAATGTCTGCCGATTAATGGAGGCAGTAGTTTTCATTTACGGAGGCGGTTAAAATTGCCCGCCTCGTAAAATCGATTTACGGAGGCGGTCAAAAAATAACTGCCTCCTAAATTCAATTTACGGAGGTGGGCCCGTCTCTAAAAATCAGTCCATTTTCGGAGGCTGGCCTCTTAGGAGGCTCGTCTCCGTAAATAGTCTGCAGGCCCATGGAAATCGTGGCCCATGCCTCATTATTGGGTTCATATATACAACACTCTAGGGTTTCTCCTCCACTCACTCCTATCCATCTCTGTATCTCTCACGGCGCCGCCTCAACACCTCTTTCTCTCTCAACTGTCTCTCTCATTCTCTAAGCTGCTCCCGACGCTCTCTCTCCTCTCTCACTTCTCTCTCTGGTGGCGGGCTCTCTTGGTGGTGCGCGCGTGCGGGCCCCTTCTGGCAGCGAGCCTACCAAGGCAGGTGAGCATGGGGCGCGACGGCGGCGGCGTGAGGGACGCGGCCTCCTCCGCTGGCCAGATCCGGTCTCGGCGGCGGCAGCGCGTGGGACGCGGACTGCTCCTCCGGCCAGATCCGGTCCCGGCGGCGGCGGCGCGAGGGACGGGGCGTCCTCCCTCGGCAAGATCCGATGGCGGCGCAAGGGAGCCCCTCTCTCCTCCCTCCAACGGCGGCGTGGGGATGCCGGATCCAGCGGCGGCGTGGCACGGGGACGCTGAATTCCAGCGTTGGTGGCGAGCGAGGAGGCGGCGGTAGGGCCGCGTGGAGAAGGTGGGCTCCGACAGGCTCACCGGTGGTCTTTTGTTTTTTTTATTTTTTAAATGATTTACCGAGGCAGGCACTACGACCACCTCGGTAAAAAAGTGATTTATGGCGACCTTTGGACCGAGGCGGTTATGACGCCCGCCTCGATAAATCAAAAACGCCCGCCTTCAGTAAGTTTTTTGTGTAGTAGTGCCAATCCGGAATAAAATCATTACTACACAGATCTTTGTTATAGTTAGATGAACAAAATATAAACACACTTCTTTAATTTATATATATATGGCTATCGACTAAATATTTTGGCTTCTTTAATAATATATAAACATGCTTGCATTGGGGCACTCCAGCATGCACAAGCGAGGGGGAACCACATACATCATACGTGTATCGCCTGAACTAGCTATTGCAATCTTTCTTTTTTTGCACACTATATGATTTATTAGGTGGTCCTTGATACTGCACCATATATATCATCTGGTGTGAGATATGTTAGATTTAATGTGGGCTAGGCCCATAAATTATCTAATTAAATTAAATAAAATCTAAGCCCATGTTAAATAATGTGTGAGATATTATTTAGTTCCATACAGGATGTTGACTGGATGTTGACTCGACTAATATGTACGGGCTGTGTCTGCCTACATTGGATGGTTGAGGGGAGGCGTGGCCGTGCCGTGCCATGGCCGACGCGACGCACGCAGTGCAGAACATGAAACATTTTGCCACTCAAGCCATTTATGGGTAGAAGTTACGGGAGTTTCTGCCCCCAATGACGGTAGTTTGAGAGTTTCTATACCAAAAATGAAAATTGATGAGAACATGAAAAGTTGACGGGAGTTTCTACCTCCAATTGGAAAAGTTAATGTGGTAATGACGGGAGTTTGAGAGTTTCTGCACCCAAAGTGATGAGAACATGAAAAGTTGACGGGAGTTTCTACCTCCAATTGGGAAAGTTAATGTGGTAATGGCGGGAGTTTGAGAGTTTCTGCACCCAAAGTGGAAATTGATGAGTAAGGTTAAGCCATTTATGTGCAGGAGTTACGGAAGTTACTAAGTGACTGGAGTTTTTGTCCCCAATTGAGAAAGTTAATGCGGGCCAATGGGGAAAGTTAATACGGTAATGACAGGAGTTTGAGAGTTTCTGCACCCAAAGTGGAAATTGATGAGAACATGAAAAGTTTTGCCACTCTAAGCCATTTATGGGCAAGAGTTATGGGAGTTACTAAGTGACGGGAGTTTCTATCCCCAATTGGGAAAGTTAATGCGGTAATGACGGGAGTTTGAGAGTTTCTGTATCCAAAGTGAAAATTGATGAGGAAGGTTACGGGAGTTTTTCTCCCGTAGTGTCAAGCTTCCTCCGCTTCGTCTCCCGTTGGCGTCGCGCCCTCTCCGCTCCCTGCTGGCCCCAGATAAAAGAAAGACACACTTGAACATTCAGTTGGTTTTTAGTCTCTAATGCACACAAGTCTCCACACTTCCGCTGCATCCAAGGCTTCTCCGAATAGGGAGAGCAGGCCTCCGAAACCGGATCGTCTTCGTGTTCATCTGCTCGGGTGAAGGGCAGCCATCAGGTTTTTGGGGAGCGACCACGCGACTGCTCGATCGTTCGACAACTTCATCTTCTTCCCGGTGTTCGTGGCGGTGGCAGGAGATCGACACTGCAATCTCTCTGCACTGCATCGAGCGGGACGACTACTCCAACAGGCGTTATGTCGACTAGCGCAACCGGCTTTGGTGCCGCTGGGTATGTTTTAATTCATCCCCTATCGTCAACGATTAAAATCATGATTATTAGTATCATCTACATATTCATGTCACTTAGATCACACGTGCACATATATAAGGCCACAAACCTGTTCTTATTCTTTTTTTGGATTAAATTAATACTGAAATTGCCTAAATTTCTAACAAGATATATTCCTTAGCGAACATGTTCAATCTTCACTCGCCGCCTTATCCTCCGTTGTCCACTATATCATCTGGTGAAGTATCCAACTGTCGATCTTGACCATTGCTACGGTACTGAGATATACTGGATAATCCGCTGGAATGCTCCTGTGCACAGTATCATCCAATGATACTGATCTTCAAGGTCTTCAACTGTGCAAACACTATGATGTTCACTAGATGATCCGAGGGGTGATTCTTCTCTTCACCGTATCATGGGGTGAGCTCTGTCTTCTCAGGCCAGATTACTGAACTCCATTGTATGATCCGTGGGCCTGATCAACTGATCTAGTGAATACAAAGGAATCTTCAAGAAATCTTCCCAGTTTCAATTCGGATCTTGATCAAACTTTAGCCTTGCATCCCTATGACCTAATATAACATTTCTAACACATCTTTGCCACACATGTTAGTCCTAAAACTTGTGTTGTCATCTCAATTATCAAAACTAAAAGATATAATCATGGGCACATAATCCTTACACCAATGTGCTAGTTGGTGGGCAGGATGTCATGTGCATTGATGCGCTGTGGCGAAAGATGGTGACTGTGTCCGTGTTGCTCAGCCTCACCTCCATCTTAGGTACCACAGTGGCACTAGGCGAGGTCACGGAGGGGCAGCGCAACACTCTGCCTTTGACAGAGAGGAGAGAAATTGGTAGACAAGGTTGGTGGGAGAGCATTGTGAACAATTCGTATTATGCGGCTCTTATTAGTCAAAATTAGCTAAGTTTGGCAAACTAGTAGGTTAATAACTAGTTAGAGGCTAGGCTAAAAGTTTATCCACAATAGTTCTCGTCTTAGATGAAGTAAGAATAATCTATAACTGTTAGTCCGTCCGGTCTACACTACGGGAATCAGGAGATTTGCCGAGTGCCCCTGGCACTCGGCAAAGCCTACAAAATACTCGGCAAAGGGTTTGCCGAGTGTCACACTCGACAAACGACACTCGGTGAATTTTTATCGGCAAACAGACTTTGCCGAGTGTTTTTTGTCGGACACTCGGCAAAGACTTCGCCGAGTGCCCAAAATACACTCGGCAAACATTTTTTTTCAAAAAATAAAAAAAGCCACCACAAAAAAAGCCACCCGGATCCGGCGGCCATGAGCCACCACCACGCCACCGCCGCCCACCACCACCACGCCACCAACCGCCACGCCGAGGAAGAGAGGGAGAGGAGGGCGCGGCCGTCGGATCAGGGGAAGAGAGGGAGAGGAGGGGGCGGCCGGGCCGGATCTGCCACTGGGGAAGAGAGAGGAGGGGGGAGGGGCGCCGACGGTGGGAAGAGAGGGAGAGGAAGGGGCGGCCGAGGCCGGATCTGCCGCTGGGGAAGAGAGGAGGGGGCGGCCGCGCCGGATCCGCCGCCGGGGGAGAGAGAAGAGGGAGAGGAGAGGGAGGGCGCCAGCGGTGGGAAGAGAGGGCGAGGAGGGGGCGGCCACGCCGGGGCCGGATCCGGGGAGGAGAGAGGAGGGGGCGGCCGCGGCGGATCTGCCGTCGGGGAAGAGAGAGGAGGAAGAGGAGGGGGAGGGGCGCCAGCGGTGGGAAGAGAGGGAGAGGAGGGAGCGGCCGCGCCAGGGCCGGATCTGGCCTCCCCATGCACCACCGTCGCCGAATCCGCTTGCGCGCGGGGCCGGATCTGGTGGAGGCGGTGGAGGAGGGAGGGAGGTGCGCCGGCAAGGGAGGAGGGGAGGGCGGACCGCGTCGGCGAGGGAGGAGAGGAGGGCGGGACGCACAGGCGAGGGAGGAGGGGAGGGCAGGCCGCGTCGGCGCCGGAGAGGGAGGAGGGGGGGGGGGCGGGGCCACGCCGGGGCCGAGAGGGAGGAGGGGGCGACGCAAGGGAGGTGCGCGGGGAGGGGGCGGCGTGAGGGAGGTGCGCAGGGAGGGGCCCGAGAAGAGGAGGGGGCGTGCGGACGGCGCGGGGAGAAGGGGAGCCCGCGGCGCTGGGGTTAAAAATGATTTTTTTTCGTTTGCCGAGTGTCCCAGATCTGGGCACTCGGCAAAGATTTTTTTTCATTTTTTTTCTTCTCTTTCTTTTCTAGAAAAAAATATTTTTTTACTTTGCCGAGTGTCCTAGATCTCGGCACTCGACAAAGATTTTTTTTTCATTTTTTTTCTTCTCTTTCTTTCCCAGAAAAAATATTGTTTTGCTTTGCCGAGTGTCATAGATCTGGTCGGTAAAGATTTTTTTTTATTTTTTTCTTCTCTTTTTTTCCTAGAAAAAATATTTTTTTTCTTTGCCGAGTGTAAAAAAACACTCGGTAAACCCCATATTTGCCGAGTGTTTTTTTGACACTCGGCAAACCACCTCTTTACCGAGTATTTTTTTTTCCGAGGGTTTTTATGGCAGCACTCGGCAAACACAAAAACACTCGGCAAATTTGACGTTTCCGGAAGTGCTAGTTTATAATGCATAGTCTGGTCTTCTAAATTCTACCTTCATTCATGTACTCCATATTATATTGCCTATGATTATTGAATAGTATATTTGGTTACAGATCTAATAGTATCCATTTTGTATTATAATAGTTAAAATTATTGATTAAAGATTATAAAATTTGACTTTTAATGTACGTGAAATGTTTTATAAATTGGAGCATAATAGAAACGGATACGAATACGAATATAGATACGCATACTACAAGTTTTAACAGATACAAATTCGGATAATTATGATATTGAGACATCCATTTCCATCCCCTGCTATGTATGCGGAGCTGCGTCACCTCGGCCTGTCAGGCGGTCACGTCTCGCTCCCATCGTTAGGTCTCGCGCGATCTGACGCTCTCTTTTCCCCCAAGCGGCGCCACCAGCACACATGGCGCGGCACTAGTCCGGTCCACTCGAACTCTACTTGACAAAAGCTGAGCAGTGGAGGTGCGTTACACACACTGACCGGTAGGAGTACACCACTAGGCACTAGGTGAAAGCCATCAGTTAGCTACGGGCGTATCCCATGGCGACACGAGCGCATGCAGCTGTTGGAATAGCTGCGCCGTAAGACATCCGCCAGCACCTCACGCGACCGGGTGCACACACTGTTGTATTGTACACGACGAGACGGCGACGGGGGCCGATCTATGTATTGGCAACTTCTACTTTTCCTTTATTTATAGGCCGGCCCCTGTCTGGCTAGAGGTCTACAGCCTGCAACGTCTGCCTCAACTTTCTTCACATTTCCTTGTTTCTCGGCACATGTGCATTTGAAAGAAAGCACCACTTTGTTCATATTTCCCTCCTTTCGTTTCTTGACACATAGCATCTGAAAGAAAGCACCGCTCCGTAAGGGCACGTTCGGTTCCCATGGAATGGTGGCATGGAATGATTCCTGGCCGGCTTCCTTCTCTTTGATGAGCTGAGCTGGATTGATTCCTGGTTGAAATCCTGCTAACCGAACACGCCCTAAGGGGCAAATCCTTCCCTGGAATGATTCCAACCTGGATTGCTTGTCAAATTTATAAAAGATTTGAGCAGCTGGAACAATTCCTGGTGCATTCCTGAACAACCGAACACGGTTCAGAGAATGGGTCGCTCATGATACAGCAGCATGCAAAGTGAAGTTTTGTAGCACCAAACATATCCCAGCTTCCGGATGGTTACCTCTGTCTTTATGAAGTATTTGGTTGCATGTATCAAGGCCTCATCAGACTTGTCAATGAACGTCCATGCACTTGTGCAATGTGCAAGATGGGAGCAATACAACATTATAATGTCACAACACAAATGGACAACGATAGCGAATAAGGTAACTCTGCAGAACAGTGCCGACCTTTCTTGCTCTTACCAAACAAAGAACAAAACCCAATTACAATGTCCTGTTGACCAAAAAAAAAAACATTTACCGCAGCCCGTCCATGAAGCCACAACGTCATGTCTAGACGACCAAAACCATATACAATCTACGCCGAACCAGTACTAAACTTTGACAACTCGGAGAATGCAACCCCACCACCTGAGGTGGGATTCTCCAACAAATGCTCTTACAAGCCCCCCAAAAAATCTGATGGCCCTAACAGCAAGACGAGCAACAATCCTCGATAGAAACTTTCTTGCACAACCAAGGCAGCAACAACAGGCCACGAGGAACATGGCCGAGGTGACAGATTATCCAAGATGCTTACTCACAAGGATAGAATTTTGCGAGCCTAAAATTGTCCTACCCTTAAAGGTTGGCTAAGGCTGCAAAACTCTTTTACCAGCGACCTGCAAATCACAGGAGATTGACCAACCACCACCAATGCTATACCGGCAAAATGGCAAAACAATCAAAGGCAACCAGAAATCATTTATGAAGTCACTGTGCATTTGCCTTCTCAGATTTCTCCCTCTCAATTTCAGTTTTTCTTTCCTTGGCATGTTGTGCTATGCCACTAGCAAGCGCTTGGTAACTGAAATCCAAGGTCTGCATAAGGTTCTGGAACCTGGCAGGATCAGATGCCTGCAAACCTGTGACCAACAGCCAGCCAACTCATGAGGAACTCAGCCAGATTTTTTTTTCAAGTGAGAACAAACATCTATTAGCAAAGAACACAGTTTACCTTGGACAGTTTCTACAAAGAAAATGAAAGGGTCCACCTCATCTATTGGTGAGTGTAGCTCCTCATCATCGCTGAAGTCATCATCTGAGTCATCATCCTCATCGGCTGGTTGGAAGCCTCTAGCCTGGATCATTATAAAAATGAACGATCAAATTATCGAGCACAAGGGTCAGAAAAAATGCAGCCTCAAGAAAGAATTATATCTTTTTTCAGAAGTAACTAATGTTATCGAATAGCAAATAAGTGGCATTGTGTTACTATAATAGCTCAGGCTAGGCTAGGATTGAAAAACAGACCTCTGCAGCTAATTTCTGCAGCTGAAGACTGCTTACTTCATCCCCTTCTTCATCATCAAGACCCATCTCCTTATCGGAGTCAACTTCGTCATCGTCTTCTTCATCAGCATCAAAACCATCCATATCATCAGCACCCTCTTCATTTTGCTTCTTAGCTTCTGTGTATTCACCAGGGGAAAAAAAACACAAGCACAACTAAAAAATTAGATACTGAAGGTAAAGATCACAGAGACACAATGCGGAGAAACACGTCCATTGACAAATAACAATAAGCATAATCTAATCAAACTGGAAACAACATATAATACGCAAGCGCAAGTTCATCGACATAATCTAATAATGTGTAATGTGCATGGGTGGGTGGATTGGGGCAGGGGGCTCAGCTGAAAAGTTTAAAAAATTAAGTGCAGTACACACACACACACACACACACACACACACACACTGCACCTGCAACTTGGTCCTTGTAAGCAACAAGCAGCTCAAGTGTTGCTTTGAAGATCCGATCTAAAGCTTCTGCTGGAATCTTATCAGCTGGAAGCGCAATAAGAGAGGTCAGGCCCAAGCAGCAAACTTTCTTATCATGCTCTCTGCAAACAAAGCAATATACAACAATCCTGGTTCATCATTGGTAAACATGAAGAAACATAACCATGCAAAACAAACAATTGTACCTCTTGAAATTAACCCGTGCTCCACTCTTTTTAACTTGTTGTAGCATAGCAAACCAATGGTTAAAAATGTCAGCTGCAACCCCAAGCTTATTTAAAGTTTCAAGGGTCAGCGCAGGATTGTAGTAGAGCACATTAGCGATCTGCAAGTACCACAGGAGTTCTTAGGCACAAGCAACATAGCAGAGATAAACATGAATCAGTACACAGTGATTTTGTCCTTGTATTGCTAGTTTTAGCCCCCATTCAGTCTCCGTTTTTGCCACTGAGCAAGACCCTGATCCATCCAGGCAGCCACAAAAAGGGAAAGTGGTTTCCATCAAGTGATGAAACAGGAGCAAACCCATATATCTGACCTCAATGATATTTTTGCTGAAACATCTTTGGAGTGTAATTATCCAGTACCAAACCATATCAAGTCACATTGACAATAATGAGATGTGAGCGCAAGCTCGTGGTGTTCTGGGTTCAATCCTGCCTCGCTTCAACCTTTTTTAATTCTTTTCAGTTATCATAAAAGTAAAATGGAAAGGCCAAGATATTTCAAAAATCAAATGCGGTGTGCGAGAACCAGATCCAAGAACACCACAATCCTTCATAGGTCAAGGATCTTACCACTCAGACACCAAGTTAGCTGTGCAACATAATAGCTTATGCGCCACATTTATCTATAGTTAAACATTAGACATCCAACGTAACTAAACAAATAAGGACAGAAATCAAATACCTAAGTACAAGCATAGACCTTTTCCGTACCAAATTTTAAATCCTTGGGAAATACTATGGGAAAACAGTACCACTATATTCAGTATCGCTTAAAGTATTCAATTAACCCTATTTGTTCCTGCACTATACATGCCAACATCAGGGTACAGATAGGTAATACTCATACATGACTAGATTCCACAAGTTGAATCCAGCAGTAGGTGAATCTACTAATAATTAAACTTGATCAGAAAAATTTGGAAACCATGAGATGTAAGAAGACAGTAGCATAGCAGCCTCCCACATTATTTGCCCTCTATCTACAGTGAAGTTGGTAAAGCATTCCATACCCAGCCTCAAGCCCTCATGCTCGCAAGTCGTGAGTATCCCTATGGCCATGTTTGGTTAATCCCATCCACAATCCAAACAAGCCCTAAAGGGTTCGGTACTGCCCTCTATTAAGATAAAGCAAAAAGCCTGTGGTCAAGTTCCTTTTTCCTACCATGGCGTTGTTAGATAATGGAATACTATTAATAAGAATTGATATTTCATTCAGTATGCCATCCAAGCATTTTTTTTAGATGCAGACAGCTTGGCAAAACTAGGGGTACCCCCCATCCAGCAGCATGAATCTATCCAATACTTGCTAGTTTCTTGTGTGTTCACAAGATAAGTATGGTTTGCCATGTTTCAGTAGGTCAGGCTAACGGCTCCTTAGCCTGGAATAAGGATTCTCTCTAGCCTTTCCATGTCATCCTTCTCTTATCAGTTTGTGGAACTCAGGTAGTAGAGCCTGTTTGGTTTACGCACTGGGAAAGCTGCCTGGCCCAGGCAGCAATCCCAGGCGTCCAAATCAGTGCCTGCGGTCAGATCTAGTTGCCTGGCACAGGCAGCTTTTTCAAGGCTGCAGCCAAAGATGTGTGGGTGCACGAATCTTACAGCTATCTTGCACGTTCACAGGGGAGGAGGGGGGGGAGGGGGAGGATAATCCAGTATCAATTGGTGTTCAGTAGTTCAGTGTGTCCAGTAAACAGCTAGTAGGCTATATGTAAATATCCTTCTGTATGAGTTAATATTGAATTTCACTAGATAAATCCCATCCCCTTACTAGCCACAGTACTCAATGAGGACCAACAGTGGATAAAACTAGCAAAAACTCTCCAAAAGATTAGTACTTCTTCAGAAAAAACACATATGGCATGCTGATGTTGCATCTTACAACTCAAACATGAAGACATTCCACATGGTTTTTGTGCTCAATTAAACCGATCGGTGATGAGATAGGAAATAAAATAGTAAAATAAAATAGGAGTGTTCATGTAGCATCTTACCACTTGTACAAGGAGGCATTTCAAGTATGGTTTCTTTGCTCGACGTAACCGCTCAATTGTAATCCTGAGGTAGTGCTCAACCCACTGATCCACGGTGCCTTTGCAATTTTGAAAAACCACTTCAATGAGCTTGGGAGCAGGTTCAATATCAGAATCTTCCATGTTTTCGTCCATCATAATCTACAAGCATTGGTGCTTCTCAGCAAAAGTAGTAGCACTAGTATTGTCCAGAACATCAAAAGTTAATGGATCACTCTAAGAAAAACTTACAGATTGTAGTGCATTCCACAGGCTTTGCTGGTAATCTGGATCTTTGCATGCAAGAAAGTGATCAGTTCCCCGGGAAATGTAGTTGTCCAATGGAACAAGAATATCTGTAGTAAGGTAACCAAAAATAGCTAACGTCAAACCGTGAAAAGTCGACTAACATGAAGAGTACTTCTATTTTAAGTCTGCACTCACGGACAACAAATGCAGAAAGTAGACTACTTCTCACAATGGGAAACATGTTCACATAGAATTAGTCACTTTGTTCATCAGATAATCAGACCTCATGCTTATTTAAAAAAATCTTTTCAAGAAATAAATTTTAAAAAAATACCAAACATACAATACAACACACCAAACCAAATTAAAATGTACATGGGATGAAAACCAAAACTGAATGAACACAAAAAAAAAGTAAAAAGAGCACAACATAGTGCCAGGCCACAGAAGACTTAGTTTTAGACAATAGCTTGTAGCTACAGTGTTGAAGATTAGCTTAGTGACACCAAGAGAACCTATGTTCTGTGCAAATCTTAATAGGATAGACTTTACTACTTTCATCTGCTAACAGCAGTAACTCATGAATGAGCAAATGCAAGCCGTATTCCATGTAACTAAAACTATATCATGATGTTCATGTATAACATTACAAAAATGCCCAAAAGACAAAGCGTGCAACTACCCAATAACCATTTAATATACATCTGGGAGTGTTTAAAAAACATCAAGGAGAAGACTAGTCTATACCAGTCCTACACTAATAGGATAGCAGCCCATCTGGTTCAATACAAATGGACCAAATGAACTGTACCGCTGTATCGATGTGCTAAGCATATGGAAAGCCTGGAATATTTCTCAAAATATGACAAAGTATAAGGAATGGCACACAAGTACACAACTATAGTTGACACAACAATGATGCAAAAGCATGCAGCATGCAGCATGCGCATACAAATTATTATGACAAAAACCTTTTAGTGGGACAATAAAACAAAATACATAGTGCCACATCATAAAGTTAGACGTACTCTCAAAAAAATCTATAGCCCAGTCATTAAGCGCTTCCATCATCAGTGGCCACAAGCTCCACATGTCCAGTGAAATTGTAGGCGAGAAAAATGTCATATAGGAAACAATTTCAAGAACTTCTTCATAAACATCTGTGAGAGAATTGGAGAGATTAAGTGCATGAACAAAATAGCAATACATAATCACTAGAGCAAAATGGCAGTTCTATATCACATAACTTTATGAAACTGTTCGTTATCCTGTCTACCTCCAATTATTTCTGCATAACCATAGTAGGAACTTGAAACTTAGTGAACCTTCTAAAAGCTCAAAGAAATTCTGAAACATCTGTACAAGTTTCAATCACATCCTAAAACATAGCTACTTGTGTGCTCAACTATTGTGTAGCGAGACATACCACATAACATTAAAAAAAAAATCAGCCACTCAACTATTTGCAATAACATTGTTTAAGCAGAAATAACATTGTAGGTATTAAAATGCAATAACATCTTTTGCATCAAACCAAAAGATAATTCTATTTGTATCAGAAAGTCTGACCTGCAAACATTTCGCACACATGTTTGGTGTTTGCTAGGATAAGGATGGCCAAAAAGTAATAATATTTTTTAAAAAATATCCTTGAACAGTTTAATACCTTGGCCATCAGATGTCAACATCCTGCGCATTATAGGTAACAATGTAGGTTCTATTTGCATAAAAAGATGTGGGAGGCTGCTAATGGACTCAAGGATTGTGCTGATTGCTCGTAAGCAGCCAACAGCTGCCAAAGCACCAGAATCATCAGCTTCATCATCAGTTTCTGAACTAGCCATACATCTCCAGAAGGCAGCAGCCTATCATTTTAAAGCAGCATGTTTTATAAGATAGAAAACATTTACAGAAGAATTTATAGTATAACATTTATGGAAAAGGACCTTGGAAAGAACATACCAAATTCTGGCACAAACCTAGCGCATAAGGTGCCATCTCTTCACCAAATTTGTCAACAATGGTTTCTAAGGTGAACACAAGATCCTCATTCTCAACTTCATTCATCAGCTTAAAAAATTCTGTTTAACAGACATGATAGCCAGAAGATTAATTTATAATCAAATTACTAGACTAAACAGAACTAAAACTGAGTATATGAGATGTGACTTCGGCACTACTACTCGGGAGGAGGAAGATATTAGTTTGGAAGGTCAAGTAATGCCTAGGAAGGATACCTTTCGATATTTAGGATCAATGCTACAGAGAGACGGGGATATTGATGAAGATGTTAGCCATAGAATCAAAGCAGGGTTGGATAAAGTGGCGCCAAGCATCTGGTGTCCTATGTGACAAAAGGGTACCACAGAAGCTAAAAGGTAAGTTTTATAGGATGGCGATTAGACCTGCTATGTTGTATGATGCAGAATGTTGGCCTACGAAAAGACGACATGTTCAACAGATAAGTGTCGCGGAAATGCGTATGTTGCGTTGGATTTACGGTCATACAAGAAGGGATCGCATTCGGAACGATGATATACATGATAGATTAGGGGTAGCACCAATTGAAGAAAAGCTTGTCCAACACCGGTTGAGATGGTTTGGACATGTCCAACGAAGACCTCCAGAGGCACCGGTGCATAGTGGAATCCTAAGCCAGGATAGTAACGTGAAGAGAGGCAGATGAAGACCGAAGTTGACTTGGGTAGAGGCAATAAAAGGAGACTTGAAAGGATGGAATATACCCAAAGACTTAGCCTTAGATAGGAGTGCTTGGAAAACAGCTATTCACGTGCCTGAACCTTGATTGCTTCTACTGGGTTTCAACTCTAGCCTACCCCAACTTGTTTGGGACTTAAATGCTTTGTTGTTGTTGTTGTTGTTGTTGTACTAGACTAAACAGATATGTTAATCCAGAAGATTAATTTATCATCAATTTACTAGACCAAGGTAACAATTTTCATACCGTCAAGGAGCTGAGGAAGTATAGGTCGAATCTCATTTAAATCTGCAGAGATAAAATTATAATCATTATCTGAACTGGTGTCCACAATTTAGAACTAGAGATACCAGATAATTACCTTTGCAGGCTTCAACAAAAGAACGAAGTGCAAAGACTGAATCAACCCTCACAGGAAGATCTGGATCGCGCATTCCCGAAACTATACAATGCATAGCCAGACGAAAATTGTTCGGGTCTGAAAAGTTGATATGGGCATACTGCCCAGCAACCCATGCTGCCTATAAGATTCAATATATCACATCATTACTGTAAAATAGAATTAATGAGATAGAAATTAATAACGACAAGACCTAGATCATATTTGAAGGTCCCAGGAAGGAAACACCAACCTAGCACCTACTACTGATATAAAAATACATCAAATGCTTTC
This sequence comes from Miscanthus floridulus, assembly GCF_019320115.1. Lineage (NCBI taxonomy): Eukaryota > Viridiplantae > Streptophyta > Magnoliopsida > Poales > Poaceae > Miscanthus > Miscanthus floridulus. The sequence continues at coordinate 144,539,453 of NC_089587.1, read as the reverse complement.
ATTTCATTAATGTACACCGGGCAATTCTGTTCATTTGATCAATAGTTTTATTGAATAACGACACTTACAACTAATACGTCCACTGAAAAAGGGAATAATGGTAAGTTTGTGTCAATGAAATATGGGTGTTTAATATTTGGTACTCCCTACAATCATTTTTATGGTATGCATATATTTCACAATTCAAACTTCAGAATTTTTTATCCAACAACTAACTAGCATTTTTTTGTTATACAATTATTGGTACCATGGGACTCACATTTGGAAGAGGTAACCAGTTTTTTTTAAAAAAAATGATTTTATTGTCACGAGCAGCATGCTATATTATAAGATAAATCAAATGTGAAAGTATAGTACCAAATCAAACTGCATTTTGAAATGGAGTAATCAGTATGGAAAATTGTAGATTTAGTGTACTTCATGGTAATCTAACTTAATCTTCTATATCATTATTGACCATTGAAGAGCTATTATATTTTACAAAAATCGTCAAAGAACATGAATAAAGCATTAACAATACTTATTCACAGTAAGTACATAAGCAGTAAAAAATAAGTAGGCAAAACAAATTTCTAGAGCATTCCACCTTTGCTCGCAAGTGTCCAACACGACTGTTGAATTCAGGAAAGACATGCTGGACCAGCATTCTCTCAAGCTCCGATTTATATGGATCGGTTTGCTTCAGTTTATCGCAGAGTGTCCCAATAGCGAGAAGAGCGCCATCTTTTTGGCGATATGGCTTAAGATCAGCAGATGCCTCATCATACCTGTTAAGTATATCATCAATTAGAAACAATGTTGGAAATAGTGGGCTATGAAATTTAGCGTGGCTTGCTCAACCCGCTACGGCAGATATAGCGGCCGCTAAGCCATTTAGCGTTTTGGGAAATAAATGCAATTTACAGGCAAGAACAGCTATTATTATTCACATAACACGAGATAAAGTAGGTAGAATAAAAGTACTGGTCAGCAGCCCAATACATAAGCAAACGCCAACCAGACAATCAAATGCTAGTTGCTTACATTCTTAACTTAACAGGAATCTGTTTAGGGCCTTTAAATAAAGAGCCCACTAGACGGTTTAGCGCCTCTAAATAAATAGCCCACAAGGCGATTTAGCACAGCTATTGGGTGATATAGCTCTGTAGCAGCCATCCGGTAGCAGCAATTTCACAGAAAAAAAAAGGCGTACAGAGGGGCTCCAACCGCTATAGCAGCGCTACAACACCGCTATAGCCTACTATTTTCAACATTGACTAGGAAGTCCATGGAAGTTAATGGTTACAAGTTCATAGGCCATACCTCCTAAATATATCCACAATGAAATGGATGAACTTTTGGAGATTGTTTTTCCCTCGCTTTCTAACCAATTCACTCACGAAGTCCATTGCAGCTGTTCGGGGACTGTACAAATCTTCGATAATATCTGTAAATATGAAATACACCAATGGGTAATCTGGTTACACTGCTGAACTGAGACAAAAACAAGGACCACATGATTCTTATCAGTAATAACACATTCTAATTGAGATAGATATACAGAAATCAGTAAATTCACCATAGCCCTTGCGAACATATTCATGAGGATCTTCATCCCATAACTTTTGGTCATTGTCATTGAAGCACATAAGAGGAAAAATTATCTCAAAAAGAAGTATATCAATCTGAGGCTGCATCATCTGATACATACTGTTCTTTGTAACACTGCAAGATGCAAACAAAAAAAATACTGATAAGCATTTCTACAATAGCCAAGTTGGATGACTCGTAAACAAGGGATATCATAACTTGAGTTTGGCAAAAAAAAACAAATTGTTGATTAGCATATTTTAAGTGTGCACCAGAATTTTTCAAAATATTCACCAAGTCTTTTATAGCTTTTGGATTTGGATAGTATCCCATACAGTAAGCTTTGAAGACAAGACCATGCACGATTAGTTGGGCGAAACAAAACATTCTCTAGTCAAAAGCTACATGTTATGTCCAAACGCCATCCAAGTCAACTATTATCATGATGTGCCCTACTTCAGTAAGGACAAAAAAAATACAAACTAAATAAATACAGTAATGGAACATATGTTCCTGGGATTTACTACCAGAAGAGCCAGGATCAACCAGCAGCCATGCATATTGCACACAAAGGCACAGCAGGTGTAGCCAATACCAAAACAGCTCAAACCTAGTCAACTTATGTGCTTATGGCTCTGGTAGTTGTAGGGCTTTATAAGATTTTATAATTATGTAGTTGTTAGCATTTGCTACTCAGATAACCAGATGACTATGTTTGGCAAGCCAACCTAATATGGGCTGACACCATTCTATGAGTTCAAGCAATAACAAAGCACTTTTCCTCCTTCATTTTCGCTCATTGTGCCACCAGCACCTTTCATCCTTGGCCACAGTGGCACCTGGATACGTCCTTGGCGACATTGGCGCCTGGATAACAAGGTCCAGAAGCAACACAAAGAAAGTCTGTCGCAGCACCTATGCCACACAATATTTGAGATTGGCTGAAATCATTTGCTAACAACAACAACAAAGCCTTTAAGTCCCAAACAAGTTGGGGTAGGCTAGAGTTGAAACCCAGCAGAAGCAATCAAGGTTCAGGCACGTGAATAACTGTTTTCCAAGCACTCCTATCTAAGGCTAAGTCTTTGGGTATATTCCATCCTTTCAAGTTTCCTTTTATTGCCTCTACCCAAGTCAACTTCGGTCTTCCTCTGCCACTCTTCACATCTGGCTTAGGATTCCACTACGCACTGGTGCCTCTAGAGGTCTCCGTTGGACATGTCCAAACCATCTCAACCGGTGCTGGACAAGCTTTTCTTCAATTGGTGCTACCCCTAATCTATCACGTATATCATCGTTCCGAACTCGATCCCTTCTTGTATGACCGCAAATCCAACGCAAAATTTAGTTTGATACAAGACAAAGAAAATAAAGGATGATGCAGATGATGTGAGATGCTAGCATCACAAAAGACCACTTTACAAGCACAAAATGTCTTATCATTACTATCAAGACACACCTGTTAGTCAGATACTGAAGAACAAGATTGACGACCCTATCCGGCAAGTAGTCACCACTACGAATTGCATTCAGCAGCTGCATGTGACATGCCAATATTTTCCCTGCATAAGTCTTCTGAAACATTTGAGCAAAAGCTTTACTCTCTGGCTTCTGAAGCTTCAGATCACCAAATCTGTACACAATTAATAAAAGGTCAACACACAGAGTGACTACTGATTACCCAAGATAAAGTTTGTTACATGCCAATCCAAGACTGACCTGGTGTAGAGACGGTTCAGGATATGGATAGTCCATTTCTTAACTTTCCACCAGGCCCAAGATTTCCTAATCTCAGGATCTATCGGTTGGCCTTCCACAGGAACTGGCCTTTCCAACAAGTTTATAAACAGAACCATCCATGCATTGAAGACATTTGGATCAAATAGTTGCTTCGGAATCTCCAACTGGAGAAGCAAAGAACAAATGAGGAAAACAATTAGAGATGTCTGGAAAAATTATGCAAAACAATAACCATAATAATAAGTTTGATTATAGAGTACAGAACATACATAAATTGAAGACCAAAATATTTTACATATCAACTTGATTAAATCAGCAACTTCAATTGGCGGATTGACAATCTGAACCAATTTGCTAAAAATGCTTAGTAGACGAGGAAATGTCTCCTCTACAATGCGATATAATGGTATCCTCTCATCCTCAGACTTGAACCTTCAAAATAAAAAGGAGACAAGAGAGAATGTTACAACCAATATAGCATACAAATAAAAGAAGTGGTGATTTCATCCTGGATGGCAAGACAACACAGAACACTAGTAGCAAGCCTGGATTTGGGTCACCAGTTGCTTGCTGTTACTCTATTACTCTTACAGAAAGGTAAAGGGCTCTGTTTCGAAGGGCAGTGCTAAGATGCCTAGGCACTGACTGGAGTAGCAACACCTCACCTAGCACCTAGGCATTTTGTATAAGCCATTTTCCCGCCTAGAGTGGTTTCTGCCTTTCTGGCTTGATCTATGTATGAAAGTAGGACAAATTGGACAATAGTAAGATTAACTCTGATCTTGGAACTCATGGTTGCATAACAATGACAAAATCTCAGATTTAATACGATAAACTTCCTCTATTTGAAATAGTTACTCCCTTCGTTCCAAATTATAAGACATTTTGGCTTTTCTAGATACATTGCTTTTGATATGCACTTAGATATACACTATGTCTAGATACATAGTAAAAGAAATGTATCTAGAAAAGCTAAAACGTCTTATAATTTGGAACGGAGGGAGTAAGTCTCCCCAACTGGAAAGAAGTATAACCCCCCAGAAATTCCTAGGCAATGTCTAGGGAGTTCCTAGACACTAGTCAGGCCTCAGAGTCTGAGTGCATGGCGACTAGTACCTAGCACTTTTTGAAACATTGGTAAAGAGTGATATAACTACATTACAGGTCTGCAACCAAATCTCAACTTTGAACCATGGTCTCATCAAGTGGTAAGGCCACAGAATCACTGTAGAAACTTGGTTGCCTTGAACAGGGCAAAACCAGGTCAAAACTAAAGGTTTCTGGTTTGAACAGTTGATATCTAAAGGGTTTGACCCACAAAATATACCCACAATGGTAAAATTCCACAGGATGCACGCATTCCCAGACCTGAACATGGAACCTATAGACGCAAAAATCAACAATGAATATGCGCAACGCTCATCAAGTGCAGATTTGTTTTTTATGGGTTTATGTGGAAAAATACGCATACATATACAAATAAAACAGGAGTACTCTACTACAGCTTATTGCTATTCTTGAGCTATCAAACATGATTATAACTCTAGAACATAGAGACTCAAATTCATGTGCTCAGATATGAATCTCTTATCATGTTATTACTTTCTATGGTATCAAGACCTCAAGGAGGACCAGTATGGTAACTTGCAATAAAGAAACCCATTTTGAGTCTTGGCCTCTTGGAAGTTAGGAAATGTGCAGTACAAGTTTGAAGTTTAAACAGAATAACCATACAAGAAGGCAGATAATGCAAGGCAGGTCAAATTGATGGTTTAGTAAACATTCTGATGAGACTGGAGACAAAACAAAATGCATCAACGAGTAACATAACAATGGGCAAAATAAGAATGAAGTCTAGAAAACAAACAAAAACAGAGCAGAAATAGAAAGCCATACAGATACTTACTCATATTTTCTGGTAAGAACCCTTAGGACATATAAAGCACCAAAAATTTGATTCTGTAAGTCTAAGTTGTGTGAAACCCAATGAAGGAGACTTGGCCACTGTTCAGGATAATCAGAATGAATTATTGTTTTGATACTTTCGCCAAGCTGGGCTCTACAAATAACCAGAAAAATGTTAAAGGGATGCTTTCATAAATGACAACACAGAATCATAACATTTCCACCACGAGATGGCAGACTCTCAACTTCATCAAAAGAGAGATGTTAAGGATGGTATTACAATATTAGTGTCTAAAAACATTTGAATTGATATTTTTACTAAATAATTAACCCATAAAGCCTAAAGAGAATGGACCGAACAGGTATGAACCAAATGATATGTCAAGATTTTTGTACCTGCTGCTTCACTTGCAATCAAATAGACAAACAAAGAATACTCAAAACAGCAATTCTCCATATCTCATTAAGCACAATCATTATCATGTAAGGGAGGAAATGAAATAAAAAGTTGCTGTGCTAATTATGAACCAAGTTGGCACTACACATTTTGTAGCCATTCCACCAGTTAATTAGGGGGAAATTTAGGGTACAAATAAGTATTTATATTTACCTTAACAAAGGGGGCACTTGAACAATAAAACCAAGTATGTTTTCACGAACCATGGCCTTGTCACTTTCTAAAACTTTCGGGGACTCATCTACAGAAACAAAAAAAAACAAATTAATTCGAGTTAGCAGGGCATAAGCAAATTCAATGGTATACTAATAACCTTTGCATACCTGGATCATTAGGAGACCAGTTCTTCGCAATAAAATTCTTGAAATGAATGCTTGCAACCTGTCGTACAGCCATATCACAACTTCCATCAACAATGATCTGTAACAATCTCACCAAATGCTGTGGTGTGTACTGGAACTGCAGAAATTGGAGAAATATCAACTTAGTTACGTGCTCAAAAGACAAGAAAAAACAGCAAGTAATAGCAAGAACTAGAGATTGAAGCACTCATTGTGACTGTGACGTACTATCCACAATAAACAAGGAACACATACTGAAATACCCCTAGAATACAACATACATTGCTCATATCAATTTTATACCCATTTTTCACTAAAATGAATGACACATGATGCAGTAAAAAAAAAAGGGCGTACCCAGTGCAGAGAGCTCCCGCTCTGTGCGGGGTCTGAGGAAGGGTGTTAGTGGCAAGCCTTACCCTCGCCTGTGCAATGCGAGGAGACCACGACTCGAACCCGGGACATTCCGGTCACAGGCGGTAAGACTCTACCGCTTGCACCAGGCCCGCCCTTCACACATGATGCAGTAAAGGTGAAAAAAAAGGCAAATTGAGAAGAGAGTTCTCTCTGGCATGAACTCACACACAAAAAAGGGCATTTGATCGTTTATTGGTATCCTAATGCAATAGTCCATGGAAAAACACAGTAGATCGCATTTCCATCTTCAAATGAACTCACAGACCAAAAAAAAAAACTTTAATCCTCTCTCATTATACTCAGATTTGTACCACTGGCTGTCCTACTTTTAACTCATTAGTGTTGTACCCCTCCACAATAAATTTAAGCTAACAGTTCCAGCATCCATGTCAGTTTTGGAACAAGAGAGGCAATGAAATCACAAGGGATTATGAAATGGAGATATGTAACATGACAAATGGGAGGTCTTGCACAGGGGCAGGGGCCACTAACCAGGCATATCAGTTCATAATGCAGCAGCTTTGGTTTAGGTATTACAACAGTTTTGTATTTTGTTTCGTTATCCTTGGACCTCTGTGTCTATCTATTTGGCTCTGATTCAACAATATAAGGATACCATTGATATCATTTCCTATGTAGTCTAATCTTCAAGTTTCACCTTCAGGAATGGAAACTGTCCCTCCTCAAAAAGTACCATTTACCCTGAAATGATTCAAGTATCATGAGTTCATGACACAGCCAACACCTAGCATTCCACCAATGAGTTATAACTCCGCTACAAGTCAGCTTTGAGGCTAGACGGGCCATCACAGTGGACATGAGGGCATTATCATGACACGTCAAGTGGTGTTCTACCCACCAAATCGATATTTGTTTGTGCAATTAGGAAATCTACATCCTCCATATTGATCAATGATTGAATGCAGGCGCTATTTGAAGTGAAAACCACAGAAAGGGTACTAGATCAGTAGGCACCGTTGCTCATATCAACAGACAGAAGATCAAGAGGAAAGCTTTCCCTTGATACCTCGCTACAGCTCAGAGCTCACTATGTTGGCTGCCAGAGGGCAGCTTGGCCAATAGGCCGCTTGGATTGTATTGCAAAAATGACTTAGAGATACAAAGATGCTAACCACTGCATATATAGGCAAGTGGTGTACCTACTCCTTAGCATATTCTAACTGCATAAAGTAGATGCTATGATTCCTACTTGGTTGCCAAGGCACCATGATCAACTTGGTTGCCAAGGAAACACATTACAGTGAATAGTAAATATCTATAGCAGGTAACATGAAAAACAAGAACACTAGGCTAACTACTGACAATTCTCCCCTTTAGCCTTGTGGTCCTTGGAAGTGATATGCTTGAGCCCAATTCTTCCCCTCATCTCTTCAAATTTTGATCTTCCAAGAGACTTGGTTAGAATGTCAGCCAGCTGATTAGTGGTGGATATGTGATCAGCCTTGATACTTCCATCTTCCAAGCAGTTTCTAATGAAATGGTACTTGATTCTGATGTGTTTACTGCGCTCATGAAAGACTGGATTCTTGGCTAGAGCAAGTGCAGACTTACTGTCAACCTTCAGTTCGACCACTTCCACATTCCTTCCAAGGAGATCTGCTAGCAACCTGGATAGCCAAATAGCTTGTTTTGCAGCTGTGGTAGTGGCAATGTACTCAGCTTCACAACTAGATAGAGCTACCACCTTCTGCTTCACAGACTGCCAGCATACAAGATTGCTTCCCAGGAAGAACAGAGTGCCGCTAGTGCTTTTGCTGGTATCAATGTCCCCAGCCAAGTCACTGTCGCAGTATCCAACAAACCTTGCTCTCCCTGGAGCTTTAGTGTAGTGAAGTCCGAATTCCAGAGTACCAGCCACATATCTCAGGATGCGCTTGATGGCAGCTTGGTGCTCTGCTGTTGGTCTCTCCATGAATCGACTGACAAAGCCAACTGAGAAGGCTAAGTCAGGTCTTGTGTGGACCAAGTATCGCAGGCTGCCCACCAATCTTCTGTATTGGGTAGGATCAACTTCTTCAGCCGTGCTCTGCCTGCTCAACCTCAGCCGCTCCTCCATTGGTGTATGGGCAGGGTTGCAGGCATCCATGCCTCCTAGCTCAAGGATCCTCTTGGCATAATGGGTCTGCCTCAGAGTGATCCCAGCTGAATCTTGATGTACTTCGACTCCCAGGTAGAAAGACAGAAGGCCGAGGTCGCTCATGTCGAAGACCTTCTTCATCTGAGCCTTGAAACCTTCTATGGCTTGAGTGCTGGCACCGGTGATGATCAAATCATCAACATAGACACCGATCAGCAGCAGCTCCTCCCCTGTTCCCCGCCTGTACATCGCAGCTTCATGGTCGCTTTGCTGGAAACCCATCTCCTTGAGGGTGGCATCCAGCTTGGCGTTCCAAGCTCGAGGAGCCTGCCGTAGGCCATACAGAGCCTTGCGCAGACGGTACACCATCTTCTCCTTCCCGGCGACTGTGAAGCCAGACGGCTGCTTCACATACACCTCCTCCTTGAGGTCGCCGTTGAGGAAAGCAGATTTGACGTCCATGTGGTGGACGCGCCATCCTTCTTGGGCTGCCAGCGCGAGGAGAACTCGGACGGATTCCATGCGCGCCACGGGAGCAAACGCGTCGTCGAAGTCGATCCCTTCCTGCTGGACGAAGCCCCGCGCCACCAAACGCGCCTTGTACTGGGTCACCACGCCCCGCTCGTCCTTCTTGAGCTTGTAGACCCACTTCAGAGTGATGGGCCGATGACCGGGAGGAAGCTCCACAAGTTCCCAAGTGCAGTTCTGCTCAACTGCCTTGATCTCCTGCTCCATGGCGGCCTGCCAGGCAGGATCGCCTTCAGCCTCCGTGAAGTTGGCCGGCTCGCCGGCGTGCGTGAGATGAAGCTCGGCGAAGAGACGTGAAGCCGGCAGCGGTGTGGGTGCGTCCCCGATGATGTTGGGCATGGTACGGTACCGCAGCTGCTCGCCACCGTAGGAGGCATCAAGGCGATTGTCGTCGTCCTCGAGCGGTGACGCGAACTCAACTGGGTCCGCCTGCTCGGTTTCTGCTGCTGGTGAAGCAGAGGAAGCCGGTGAAGCAGAGGAAGCTTGTGGATCATGCTCCCCTGGAGCTGGTGACGGCGTGTGCGGCGGAGCTCCGTCTGTGTCGACTCCCCAGAACTCGATGTCGAAGTCACTAGAGGCGGAAGCAGACGTCCCGGCGGCCGAATTGGACCAATCCCAGCCGCGCCCTTCATCAAACACCACGTCGCGGCTCACCTTCACGCGTCCCGTCGCCGGATCGAGGACCCGATAGGCCTTGGCGCCCTCGGCGTAGCCGATGAAGACCCCAGCCTTGCCGCGGTCGTCGAGCTTGCGCAGGTGCCCGAGCTCCCTTGTGTAGGCGACGCAGCCGAATGTACGCAGGTAGCTCACCGCCGGTGCTCGTCCGTGCCAGGCTTCATGGGGGGTCTTGCCTTGCAAGCTTCTTGTCGGCGCGCGGTTGAGCAGATGCACCGCCGTCATTACCGCCTCCCCCCAGAATTTGGCCGGCATGGACCTCTGCTTCAGAAGCGCGCGCGCGGTCGCCACGACCGTCTGATTGCGCCGTTCCACAACACCGTTTTGCTGCGGTGAGTGTGGTGCAGAGTAGTGCCGCTTGACTCCTTCGGCGGCGAAGTACTGCGCCAGCTCGCCGACGGTGAACTCTCCTCCATTGTCGGTCCGCAGTACCTTGAGCTCACGGCCGGTCTCCTTCTCTGCTTCGGCCTTCACCCGCTTCACGGCATCCGCAGCAGCATCCTTGGTCGGCAGAAGCACCGCCCACATGAAGCGGGTGGCGTCGTCCACCATCAGCAAGAAGTAGCGGCGCCCTCCTGGCGTCGCCGGCGTCACCGGCCCACATAGGTCGCCGTGGACGAGGTCCAAGGGCGCCTGCGCGCGGTACTGCGCCTGCTGCGGAAATGGCTTGCGGCGGAGCTTGGTAGTGACGCAGGTGTCGCAGACTTGCTCCGCATGCTTGATCACCGGCATCCCCCTCACCATCTCCTTCTTGCCGAGCTGGTGCAGCGCCTCGAAGCTGAGATGCCCGTAGCGCTCATGCCACCTCCATGACTCGTCCTCTTTCGTAGCGGCAAGACATACCGGCCGCGCGGCCTCCAAGTGCAGGACGTACAGCCGACTGGGCCCGCGATGTACCTTGGCGAGAAGACGACTACGCCGGTCCCAGATGCGGAGCACTCCATGATCAATCTCCACCCTGGAGCCTCCTTCGTCGAGCTGCCCCAAACTCATGATCGAGTTCCGGAGCGCTGGGATGTAGAAGACGCCGTGGAGGACGCGCTGATCTCCGTTTTTGGCCTCGAAGACGATGGAGCCGGTCCCCTTGATTTCCACTCGAGACGAGTCGCCGAAACGCACCGTGCCGCGCGCCGTGGTGTCGAGCTCGGCGAAGAGCTCCCGGCGGCCGGTCATGTGATGCGTGGCCCCGCTGTCGAGGTACCATCCGTCGAGCGCCTCCTCGTTGGCGCTGGTGTTGAGGAAGACACGCGCGCGCGGCTCGTTGATGTCGAGGGAGACCGTGGCCTTGGAGCAGACGGCTTCGTCCTTCTCGTCAAGCTTGAGGAAGCCATGGGCGAAAAACAGAGCACCATCATCGTCCTCTGCTTCTGCGACGTGAGCAGCACCGCCACGCCCTCCACCACGCCCTCCACCTCGATCACCTCCAACACGGTTGCCTCCTCCGCGTTGGTTGCCACCGCCGCCACCGCGGTCACCACCACCACGGCGCGGCTGGCGGCAGTCGCGCGCCCAGTGGCCGCGATCACCACAGTTGAGGCAGGTGTCGTCGTTTACCCCGCGATCGTCGCCACCGCGATTTCCCTTCCCGCGCTGCTTCTTGCCGCCGCGTGGACGACGTCGTGGTTCCTTGCCCGACGCGGAATCGGCAGCCTCCTCCTTCTCCTTGGCACGCCACTGCTCCCTTGTCAGCAGCAGTCCACCGATGGCGGCCGGTTCCGCGTCCAACGCTTCCATGTCGTCTACCGTCTTCAAGCGTCCAGACACCTCCTCGATGGTGAGGTCCTGGAAGTCCAGAAGCGTCTCGATGGCGATCCGGAGCTGAGCGTACTTTGGCGGCACGGCGCGCAGGAGTCTCTCCACCGCGCGCTCTTCATCGATGTCGTTGTCGCCGTGGAGAAGAAGCTGCTGCTTCAGGGCCATCAAGCGAAGGGTGAAGTCCTCGATCTGCTCTCCTGGACGAAAGGCGAGCTTCTCCCAGTCGCTGCGGAGTCGCTGGAGCGTGGCGCGGCGCACTCGATCGACTCCGATCCGCGCGGCGGCGATGGAGTCCCAGGCCTCCTTGGCCGATCCCTTCTCGGACAGCGGCATCTGCATCTCCTGTGGCACAGCGGCGATGATCGCCTCCACCGTGCGCCTGTCCTCATGGTATGGCAGGTCCTGGTACTCGATCGCATCCCAGAGTTGCCGCGCCTGGAGCTTCAGCTTCATGATCGAGGCCCACTCATGGTAATTTGTCTTGTTGAGCATCGGCCAGGTGGAACTTGCGCCAGAGTCCTTGTACACGGTCTGGATCACCGGCGAGCGGCCCCTGGCCCGTCCGCGGCGGCGATCCTGATCCCGATCGGGCGACCGCGTCTGCCTGCGCTCGCGCTCCGGACTCCTCCGCGGAAACGGGCGGCGATCACGCTGCGGATCCTCCTCCACCAACTCTCGACGCAGAGCCGCGGCCGTGGCGGCTGCGTTCCGAGCTGCTGCTGCTGCGGCCTCCGCGGCCTGCTGCGCCTGCGCGGCTGCGGCCTCTGCCGCGGCCAGACGCTGCGCCCGGTGCTCGGCGGCGGCGGCTGCTGCTGCTGCTCTCTCTGCGGAGGTGGCCATGCTATTCCCTATCTCTCAACCGGCTCTAGATACCAATTGTTGGCTGCCAGAGGGCAGCTTGGCCAACAGGCCGCTTGGATTGTATTGCAAAAATGACTTAGAGATACAAAGATGCTAACCACTGCATATATAGGCAAGTGGTGTACCTACTCCTTAGCATATTCTAACTGCATAAAGCAGATGCTATGATTCCTACTTGGTTGCCAAGGCACCATGATCAACTTGGTTGCCAAGGAAACACATTACAGTGAATAGTAAATATCTATAGCAGGTAACATGAAAAACAAGAACACTAGGCTAACTACTGACACACTACATGGCCAGCATCCACACAGCCTCCCCAGTTGCCCACTGCTATTGCTATCTAACACAAGCTCAGTCAATATTGAAATGAAATCATGTCAACATCATGGCCTCTTGTTGTTGTATAGGATTACAAATTGTACTTCAAACAGCCAGGGATATGTTGTCAAACAAGGGTGTCCAGAAGTTGTCATGTACAGAGGCCCAAACAAGCTAAAACTAATTCACAGCATATGGTAACCGTGATAATTGTGTGCCACCGAATGTTAGTGAAATTCTCAAATTGCCACTAGAAAAGTTATGGTCCCTCCTAAACCATCACCTCATCTTGTTTATTGCCTTGTGCACTGCTGTCATAATGTGAGTTGACGGCAGTACACAGATGGGACAAAAAACTGAATCCTTGATTCTTTGTGTGTCACCTACTAACAACTCCATTATGATGGAGGTGGCACGTAAGGGTTAAAGAAGCTGAATTGGAGTAATAGGGGTGGCCTTCACTTTTTAATGCCAAATCAAAACATTTGATCACACACAGAAAATTAACTCTGAGAAGATTGTGTTCATCCTTCTAAATTACCATTCAAAAGCCATTCATATTTCTAAATTACCATGAACTGATCATGGCACTGTAGAAAAGGCATCAACTTTACTTAAAATGCTCATAAAAAAAATCAAGGACTGAGCACACAACACTCAGTGCACCATCTTGACCAAAATATGTTACACAAGTATTATGACTGGAAGCTTTTAAGCCAATCCAATCAGCTGCCCAAAAAAAAGAATATGACTTGTGGTAAATGTACTATTAAATGGAAAATTGGAACAACCACCAAAAGTTAGCACCCTAACCCCAGCTTTAATCCTTCGCAGCTGCCAAACAGAATTTGTAATCACGAAAACAGTAAAACATTAGTACGGATTGCCAAAATGACACCTTGATACGATTGTGATCGACTATGTAGCACATTTGAATATGTTGACCCGCTAACATGTCTGCTCGAACAGTTAATCGAGCCACCAACTTTTTGGCATCGCTCACACGGAGTAACTGGTATTACTGTAGGAGACCCATGACAACTTAATGAACCTAACAACTCAAACCCGCTGCGACAGTACAGGCAGTACCAAATTACCGCAGTTGCAACAGTGAAACTTACACAAGTACCGAGCACGACACGACGAAAACACACACACGAACCCTGTACATCAGAATAATCAGAGCGCAATGACGCGGACTCCAAAGGCCCCCTAGAAAAAAACCGAGCGCTCTAAGTATCGAGCTCCCAGATTCGCGCGCATCGAGGCCCCAGATTCGCAAGCGGATCACCGCGTATTCGGAACCAAACACCCAGTTAACGACTCGCGATCAAACAGTGCCAAGACGCCCTCAAAGGGGATTGGATACAGAGGAGGAGCCGAGGTCCACCATCGGGTGACGAGACTATGGGAGGCGGCGAGGCGCTCACCTGGTTGAGGCTCTCCTCTGCAGCCTTGCGCTCCTCAGGAACGTGGCTGAGGGCGTCGCGCAGCACGACGGCGAGGCTTGGCAGATCCATGTCCACCAGCGCCAGCGGCTGCGGCTGCGGGTTGTGCCGCAAAGAGACTGGAGGGCGGAGGCGGAGACCAAGGGGGGCAACCTAGCTCGGGGAGCAGGACTCAGGCTCGGGCTCCGCCGCCGCCGCGAGGGGACGGGGGTGGAGAGCACTGAGTGGGCCGCGCGGGCGTGGGGGTGTCGGTCTCTCCTTTTTGGCGTCGCGAGGTCTTCGGGAAGGGGGCGTGCGGGAGAGAGGGGCAGGGGATCAAAACGTATTTAACCCTAGGGTTTGGTCAGGGTGCGGCGCGAGGGGGTGGGTTGGTGACCATGGGATGTTACGCTGACAGATCGGGCCCAGCAGTCAGGGGATCCTCTGTGCCTGACTGACCGGCCGTGCTGGCGGCTGCAGCTGCCAGGTGGGGCCACCTGCAGGGGCGAGCGCAGAGCCGCAGACAGCTGGTTACAGCGTCGCCTCTATCATTTCTCTCGTTTTGGAGCGAGCAGTACAATGGTTGGTCCGGTGTTTAGTGTTTGTATATGACGTTGATGACGATGATGATGATCTAGAACAAACTTTCCTAGGGCCCTGGAATTTCACGGGAATTATGTAAAAATTTCATAAAAATCAGTTCATTTTTATTGAAAAAAACGCAGAAAATGAGAACAAATCTCGCAATCCAAAGATGCCTTCAATTTGTATTTCTGAACCCAATAATAAAACCATCTGGTACATTATGCTTAGTGTATAAAATGATAATATCCACACGATGACTTAGCATATAATTTTGCAACAAGGATATCTATTCTTAACTTGGGAAGCCAAACATTGAGATAAATAATGATTACTTAATATTGCCGATTTCTAAAAATATATATTTTTAACATACAAAAAATTGTGACATTCAAAGTAGAGTTAATGTAAGTGTGTGTGCACGCGTGGTGTGCCAATGTAAGGGCATCCAAAGCCTATAAGAACTACTATATGGACCTTAAGGTGGGGGCCTATAAACGCTAATGTCATCCCGTTGTATTTAAGATGGTAAAGTCAAAGCTTTAAGATCAATCTCAATAAAAAAACTTTCCATAGCCGTGTGCAGCCCAGCGATAGGGTAGCAAGGCTTCCCATAACAACAACGACGATATCTCTTAAGTGGTTTGATTTGTTTATTGATCGAGACCTAGCCTTTTAAGACTAAAATGGTCTTTAGCCTTTTCTTGCTTAGGACCAACCTCTATATCATGTATGGTTGGCCTTATAAGGCTATGACCCCCTCTCCACCACATGTTGATGCCATAAGCATCTACACTTGTACTATGTGTTTTTAAATGGTGTTTAGAGCTACGCCACCCTTTGTCTGACAAGCGAGTATACATGAACATTTCGCATTGATGGTTGAAGCTAGTTTGGCGTACTAGAGATAGAAGACAGAATATAGATTTGTGAGAGCACAAGATGCTAAATGCACAATTAGTTTTTGAGCATGTCTTGCATAGGGCGCTGACAATATACGATAACCAAAGAAGGATGCACATAGATAAATATAGAAGATACATCTAATTTATTTTTATTTTATGGTTATCTTTGGTGCATGAGCCCCTTTCATTGTTACTATCTTAACACTAAATACCATATATCATTGAAACATCTATTGCATTATGTTTTGTGTATACAATCATAATATTGACTGGATGACTTAGTAGTTAGTATGATGTTTCATACCATGGGTATCTATTCTCAGTTGTTGTATATTCGTAGTCTTAGCTAGCCAAGGCAAATATTTCATTGAGATAAACAAGGATTACTACTGCTAATTCACAAAAATATATCTTATATGACATACAAGATTTTGCGTCATCAAAATAATTTTAGTGTAAGTCCACGTGTGCTTATTGTGGTGTATATGTTTAAGGGCATCTGGAGCGTATAAGGGCTATATAGATCTTATGGTAGACCTGACATGAGATAGAGCCTTCTTCCGTTATATTGAGACTAAGATGGAAAGACTAAGCTTTAAGATGGGTCATACTCTATTTTTTTTTTTAAATCTTCCCTAGATATGTGTAGCCAACGTTGAGGTAGTAAAGCATTCCATGACATGAACATGGACATCTCTTCCTTGGTTTTTTGTTTATTGCTTGAACCTAGCCTTAAGCCTAAAGATAGTCTTTAGATTTTTCTTTCTTGTTAAGACGAACATCCATACGGTATAAGGTTGATCTTAGAAGATCTTACAACCTATTTCCACCACGCTATGTTGATGCCTTAAGCATCTAAGTTTGTACTATCTTTTAAAAAAATAAAGCTACACCACCATTGGATGGCAAGTGAGTATACATGAACATTTACCATTGATGGTTGGAGCTAGTTTGGCGTACTAGACATAGAAGACACATAACAACAAATGGGAGCTTTATAGTGTGACTCTAGATGCCATGCAACAAGGGTCTGTCATAGAGCAGTAAGACGCTAGATTCACCATTAGGTTTTGAGAATGTCTTGGGAAGGGCACTATCAATAAAAGGGAACAAGATAAGAATGCATAGAGATAAATATAGAAGGCATGTCAAGTTTATTTCTATTTTATGGTTATCTTTGGTGCATGACCCACCTTTCCTCGGTACTATTTGGATAGTGAATAGTATGTATCTCATATATCATGTCTTATTGTTGAAAGGATATATGGATGACTAGAGGAGGGTGAATAGCCTAATAAAAAATTCTAAGACACTAGTAAAAAGTGTTAGCAAGAGAGACAATCCTAATAGCGGCTACTTGCCTAGGCTAGTCAATACAAAGCAAGGCCCTACTCAATTCTAGTTGCAAAATAAACTAACTTAGCACACAAACACACAAACAACTAGAGGCTACACTAAACAACTAGAGAGCTAGCTAAACAAAGCTACTAACAAGAGAGATAAGCTAGTCTTGCTATTAAACAAGAAAACTAGCTAACACAAAGCAAGCAACAAACACAAGCACAATATATATGAAATGAAATAGCAAGTGTTGCGAGGCAAACCAACGAGGGCAAGTGACACAAAGGTTTCCCCTGAGGTTCGGTTGCTTGCCGACAACCTATGTCCCCGTTGAGGCAGATCCTTAGATCACCACTTCACTAAGAAGATGGAAGATCACCAAGGACCTCTCCAAACCTTGATTGTTTTTAGTAGAGTTACTCTTCGCAAATCTCTTGCAGGGATGAGCACAAAGCCCCTCACAATAGCCAATGATCGGAGCTCCACACAACCACCAAGTGGTGCTCAACAATCTCCACAAGCACCGAACCAGCTAGGTGATGGCAATCACCAAGAGTAACAGGAAATCCAAAGTCACAAAGCCCACCTAGTGCCACCAAATACAATCACTCAAATGCAACACACTACATCACTCCCAATCTCACACAAAAGAATCCCAAATTTAGCAAGTGAGTTGGAGAGTTTGCTTGAGCTCTATGTATGCTCTAATATTAGCCAAGGGTGTCAAGTGACTGAAAAGAGTCGGCCACACTAGAATTTATAAATCCCACCAAGCAACTAGCCGTTGGAAAGATTATGCATAGAAAAATGCACTCACTGGATCGTATCAATCCAGTGCCTTCTGACAGCCAAACTAGCCATTAGCACTCCCCAATGGTCCACTAAAACGCATAGTCCGGTGGCTGTCCCTAATCACACATTGGATCAATCTGGTGCACTCGAGAGAGTGACTAGATAGGTTTTTGGGACACCGGATTGATCTGGTGCCTAGCACTATGAAAGGACCTTGATGTCACATAGAGGGGGTGAATAGGCCTACTTAAAACAAAACTCAAACTTGCTGTTAGAAACCTGCGCGACACTGTCGGGCAATGAGCAGCACTAGCTCTTAGCACAGAGACCTCAGCAATAGCTATGCCTATGAGACAAACTCAAAACAAACTTGTCGAACACTACTACAGATTGATATATCACTATCGCCACTTTCACTACCGTAGCGATATAAGCGACTATGTTATACTTCCACCGCCGGTTGGACCGATAGCGAGGCCTCCCAAGGAAGGAAATCGATAGTTGAGACTTCTACCACCGATGGGTTAACAATAGATGTGGTAGTAGTATTTTCTCAGTAGTATGAAAAGCCAAGTTGACTGGGTTACGTGTTATGGCTATCGGCCCTCCACGATCATTTGGTCTATCGGAGGTGAAGTCAGCTTGAGTTATTTCGTAACTACCCACAACACAGTTGCATCACCATTACTTGCACTTCTCCATCTTCAAGGTTGGCCTATTTAACTAGGGTCTAGATGCATCTTTTGGGCTCAATCCACACACTCGTGAGTGCTACTGTATCTTTCCTCATCGCTAAGAAGTGCTTTGTCTTCATCCTTGCACCTCTCACGGCCTCCTCTAGGCCGTGAGTGGTGCAAGATGGAGATAAAGCACCTCACTGGGTGTTTGGAGAAGGCCTTTAAGATTGGGTGCTTTAGATTCCATAACCTTGCTGCCCTTAGCATCGAGATGCAGATCTACATCCCTCGATGCTAAGAGGTAGCAAGATTATGGAATATAAACAACCTCACTAAGATGTAGGTGTAAGTTTTGCGAGGTGCTCCTTCTCCATCCTTGGCGAGGTGTTGCCGCTGAACAGGATCTTGACCTTGATGATTACAGATCTTCTTGTAGATCTTATGTTAACAGAAGATCTGTAATCATCTAGTTCTCTTCTGTTTAGAGGCTCCCACTACTAGAAATATTCACTTCTATGACGAAAATACTAATGACAAATCCAAAATCGTCATAGAAGATCATTTTTTATGACAAATATTTCTGTTTCATCATAGATCGGTGGTGACAATCCTGCAACTTTCCCTTTCTATGATGAAATCAGGCATCATCACAAAAAAACATCATAGAAGAGCGCATGGTTTCATCACAAATCGCTCGCGCGACTCACCTGTGATGATCTTGTTCAAACCTATGACGAATAGGGCTTCGTCATTAAACTAATTACACATCTGTAACGGACAATATTTGATCTGTAACAAACTGCTTTATCATAGATCTCCACACTGTACTTTCTCCATCCGACATGTACTTGTGGGACATATAATTACTCATCCATGACGCTTGCAATTTGTCATAAAAGTCTCCGCTCGATCCTTTCTCCATGCGACGTGTACTTGTGGGACCCTTCTCCATCTGATGTGTACCTATGGGACCTGTAGTTACTCATTCGTGATGCTTGCAATTCATCATGGAAGTCTCCGCTCGGTCCTTTCTCCATCTGATGAGTACCTACCGGACCCTTCAGCATCCGACCCATGGGACCCGATGGCTTACGTGTCATGTGTACCTATGGAACCGTTCTTTATCTCCATCCGACATGTGGGACCCAATGGACCTATGGGACCCGACGGCTTGCGTGTCACGTGTACCTATGGGACCATTCGACCTTTAGGACCCGATGGCTAGTGAGACCTTTCTCCATCTCCATCCGACCTGTGGGACCCGATGGCTTGCGTGTCACTTGTTGCCGTCGGGGTTTAATAAATTCAAACCCAAAAAAACCATGAGACCTAGGAGTCAAACCCAGAACCTAGATCAAGGAATAGACCATCTTCACCATTACGCTAGACACCTGGTTGTGTTGACATGTTTTTGGAGTCCTAATAGTAGTATATGTTCTCTATGTGGACAGGTTGACCTATACATTGGATGTATCCCTACAAGTGGAAACAAATATGTGCCCGTTGGACTCACAGCGGTGGTGGCGGTGGCAATGGAGGATCCTAGTGTGATGTGGTGGCTCAAGCATCCTTTTGGAGGCTAGGTGATGGGTCTTCCTGGTGGAGTGTGGTGGCATTGGCATCCGTGTCTGTCGTGTGTCGTGGTAGAGGTGACAGATCCAATCCGTAGGTCTCCTTTCTTGCCTTCACTATTTTGGTCCTTGCTTGAACATGAGGTATACAAGAAACATTGTAGCATTGTAGATCTGGTTAGGCCAATGCTGATGAAAAGAACTAGGATGTGGCACTGGTTGGTTTTCTGCTGGTGTCTTGGTTTTCTGCATATGTTCAGTGTTCTTACTGTAAATGCCTGTGTGCAACTAGGCCTATTAATTATCAAGTGCTTACTTGATTATACCTATCTATCTAGACAAACAAATGGGCCCATTGCTTCTACCTTCAAAACTATTATAATTATCGTCCTCTTAATCTTTGTCAGTCTCCTATGGAAGAAGCTCTGAGCTCATGTACTGATTGTAAGTGTGATGGATAGACTTGATTTAGCTAGAATTGTAATGGTTATAGCTCCATTAACTGCCACTCTAGTTTGAGTTATATATATCTTTGTGGTGTTACTCTAAATTTGTTTGAGATCGTACCATGAAAATTGTTAATGGTTGTTAAAGTTGCACTTGGTATGAGTTGTGGACTTCACTATTGGATCTTTGTTGGATTATTTTCCTCTTTAGTGATCTCATTACTAAGCAAGCTCTCATGCTACTACACACATACAAAATGGAGGAGGCCTCCAACAAGAGGAACGCACTGGCCAGCCTTACAGACGATGCTATTATCGAGATCCTCCGTCGCCTCCCCGCTCGCTCCTTGTTCTGCTGTAAATATGTCTATCATTCCTAGAACCGCCTCATTAAGGACTACAACAACCATAAGGTGCTGCCTTGGACTCTGGCCGACTTCTTCTATGACATCGACCAAGGCCATCGACGCTACACCAGAGTCACCGGTGAACACCCATCCTTGTCTTTCTTGCCCTTCACCTTAGGCAATGTAGCTGTCTCAGATATCTACAACGACCTCATCCTATGCTGGTGTTGAGGGGCTAATGGATTATACTGCTATGTCGTCTATAATCCAACAACCAAGAAGTTCATGGAACTGCCACCTAGAATCCATTCTGTTGGTGAGGCTCGATTGGGGTTTGATCCGACAGTCTCCTCGCACTTCCATGTGATTGAATATATAGAAGAGGAGTAGGATGATGAGTGCAAGGGTGTGGACATCTACTCATCTAAAACTGTAGCATGGATCTATAAGGAATCAAAATGGGGACCAAATACTTGTGTGAAATTAAGAGATCAGAAGAAATAAGATCATCAGAAACTGTGTATCCTAATGGTTGTCTACACATTATGGGGTACTCAGGGTTTTACCCTCAGATACTTGCTGTGGATATGGAGGGAGAGACATGTAGGAAAATTCCTTGCCCGTGTGGTTCTTCACCCTCCACCCATCAAGCTCAGGGTCACTTGTGTGTATGTATTATTCATGGTCGCAATATGTCTAAACTTTCAATCTAGATCTTTGTAGACTATGGTACTAATAAATGGACATTGAAGCATATTGTCAGCATTCTGAAGGTATTTGCACAGACTAACATTGAATTTAGTTATTACTCATACTACAATGTTAATGAGTACTACTCAATGGTTCACCAAGAATGGAATTTGCTTCTCTTTGTTGATGTTGGGGGGGATGACATCGTCGCATATAACATGGACAATAGAAAAGTTCATGTCATTCCTACACATTACAATTAGTTTTTGAAATGTGGCATCCTGCCAGAATTTAATGACAGACCTTACTATCTTTCATATGTTCCCTTGTTCTTGGAGTTGGAGTCATTAGCAGAGGAGTAAATAAAGTTCCATAATGTATCTCTCTGTCATGACATGTTTAAATGGATCAATATTGTTTGATTGTCTTGGATGGATGTTGTTATTATTTTGTAGCAACTTTAACTTGTTTGTAATGTCAGCTAAGGTTTGTGCAGTGTGTCAAACGCATTCAAACCTATATAGCTTGGACTTTCTTGCGTGTGCTGTAACATTTCAACACCAATGGCTCCTCTATAGTGGTGATATATTAACCGCCGTGATCTCTTCCGCAACTCCGCTTGTTTTCCTTCCTTCCTCGAGCCCTCCCATTCCCACTGCATATCTAAGATCGCTAGGAACGTGTGGTTGCCTTCTCCAAACCTACTTCACTCTTAGCCACCGCCATGGTGTAGGGCGAGCCTTCTACGAAGCGCACACGAGAGGGGGATGATGCCATGCCCGTGGTGAATCAAGATGAAGCTCCGGTGGATCCCTTTGGAGATGGAGACGATTGGGCCATTGGCATCATGAGTAAGGCTTTCTTGAAGATTAGGCATGTGCTACATAACACCGGTCTAGGCACCCTCAACCTGTCTTGGGAGGAAAAGGTGAGCACTTACATCTTCATTTTTCACCAACTCGCTGATGTCCTAGAAGAACTACCAGCCTACCTGAACAAGAATCGCACGGACAATGCGGAGTACATCCTCGCCTGCTACTAGAGCTGGATAGATGGCTTTGACACTAGCATCGCGACGTAGGGAATCAACACCACCCACAACACCGAGAAGCACTGGCGCAACCTGGTTCTGCCGATGCTGAGCAAGTGGCCAACCATACCACTGCTGATGAGGATGACGATGATGTTGATACCAACAAGGAGGATGAGGACGAGGACAGTGATACCGACAATGAGTAGAGGAGTAAAGAAAGTTCCATTTGATGTATCTCATGTTGCATTTGATATATCTACCTTATTTTCAGAGTACGGAGGGATTACATGTTGTTACTCTTTCCTTATGTACCTTCCCTTGCATTTTATGTCAGGCGCATTCAAATGTATAGAGGTTTTGATTTGTTGAGTCTTATTTGCATGTTTGTGTTTACTATATTATTGAACTTTGTATTAATTAGGTGGGTTAAACTTTGTTGAGCATGGGGTAGATCAGGTCCTTTGGTAGCCGGTTTCTAGCCGATGTTGGTTAGTTTTGCCTATAGGTTTATTTCTGGTTCTCTTTCTGATCTATAGTTATGGTAAACATGCATAATGGAATTCATCTGATTAAGTCTCACGTCAATGTAATGCTTAACGGAGGAGCCTCATAGCTATTCAAATTTTACAGCACACACAAGAAAGTCCGAGCATCGTAAATCTGACTGGGCCAGACACATCTCACGTTATAAAAGAAAACCTATTTTGTACGAATACGTTCGTTGAATTCCTAAGGAAACAAATAAAATTCAGAATCTTTGAGGAAATAGGAACGCTCCTCCCATATAGACCTTGCACAGTTGCCGAGAGTGAAGTAAATGCGTAGGAAAACTTGACACAAGAAGTGCATCTTAGAAGAAGAGTTTTTGACCACCATAACACGCTTGAGACTTGAAAGCTTGGTGCGGCTGTGAAGAGGACTCACAGCAGTCGAGAGGCAGTAAGGCAGTTAGCTAGCTAGAGATGGCTATACAATGGGAGTGAGGCCATGCTATGTACACATAGGAACGCTAGGGCTAGAACAAGCTTCTAATGTGACCGCATGAGGTTCATCATTACTAGTATCTAAGTAGTGAATATTTTAGATGGTAAGACCTTCTATCATCCAACAAAGTATACAGTGCACTCCAATCCAAGCAGTCGCAGGCTCGTAGCAGCCGAGGGGAGCAGCTAGCTAGAGATGGCTACATGGTTTTATAGGTTTTGATTGGCTGCACTCCCTAGGCTATGGTTGATGCTGCCGCTTTATTAGGCGCCCGTGGGTTTTAGAAAAAGTCTGTATTATTAGGAGTATCCTAGAAACAAGGCTGCAATTAAGTCCTGATGAAGCCGAGCTCGTCTCTGGTTCATTTCAATTAAATGCTGCATGCATACATGCATGGAAGCTAGGGAGATGGCTCCAATAGAGGCTTGGACGTGATATTTTTAATTAATGCAATTTCACAGTCTTCCTCCATTCCTTGGTATCTGAAATTTCTGCCTGTGCGCCTAACAAACCGGCTCAGAGGTAGTATGAGCAAATGCACTCAATTTGCTATGACTTTCAAATGTATAGACGACACTATATACTATCCTACGAGATGAAATATACAGCGGACAGACTTTCTTATGTGTGTAGTAAAAAATGTGAATAGAAAGAAACGTGCTGATCAGAAAAATAACCAGAAAACTCCATATTTCCTGGTAATCTGACTGTCTCGTCTGCCCGGTCGCCCGCCCACCCGGTAATCTAAACCGTGTCATTGTTGGAATTCCCATGCATGTTCGTAGAGGGTATTTAAAACTCCTACTGTAACCCCTACTCGGCCGCCTCCCTCATCTCCTCCTTAATCAACGTAAGTCGATAGTGCCACGTCGCCTCTCTAGCACTCCGTCTTGCCGCCATCCACACATTGTAGCTCCATCCACGCACACGTTGTAGCTCCATCCATGCCACCATGTAGGCCCTTGGTTGGCCTCCTCATGCTCTGCATTGTGACACGTCGACTCCAGCAATCATGGCGGCGAGGCAGCACTCCACATCGTGTTTGCTGGCGCTCCCTGATGAGCTAGCCGTCGAGATCGCCGGCCACCACGCTATGACCTCAGAGCGGCCCATGGATGACCTCCATAGCCTATGAGCGACCTACTCATCCATGCGCTGCATCTGCGGCAACCCTGTTGTTGGTCGGTGTGTGGCACTGGACCAGTATAGACATGGGCTAGGGTGGGATGATGTCAGCAACTACTATGCCCTCCTTTCTAGCCTAACCCAACTCAGTAACCTAGAGGCTTGCTTTCTCACCGAGATATCAATGGTATTCGAGGAAACCCATAGGCCCCGACCATGCCTCGACGACCTCACCCGCTCCACCGATGGCGGTCACAATCTAGCAGCCTATCTGGTCGCCATATTGCTCTATAGGCATAATGGCAATGCTCGAGATGACCACACTACGAGGCAGTACATTAGATGGGTCGAGGGTGAGGAAGAATCATGGGCGACAGTGGTGGGCGGTGGTGGCGGACCAATGAGTAGGTGGCTACGTAACAAGGGGTGTGTGCTATGCCACCGTGAGGTGGCCACCAAGGTGATCCACGAAACGAGGTGGGCTTGGGGCAAGTTGTCGCTGCCTCTACCAGCACAGGTGCGCGGCGATCTTCTGTCCATAGGCGGTGCTTGCGGTGATGCAAATGGATTAGAATGAAGGCATGTGTGTTGCAGCAAGGACTGTAGGCTTCACCGCAAATTTGAGTTGTTCGCATGGGAACTTGGAATAAGAAACTAGTAGTTCACTCTTTACATGCGAGAGTGAATTACTCCCTCTGTCCTAAAATATATTGTATTCTAGCTTCATCAGTACTTTTTAGCGAATGCATAGTGTTTTCCTCTCACAACAAATCAGCATAAGCATTAGCATAAGCCAAATTCTAATGAAACGAATAGGGCCTCGTTTCGCTGAAATTTGGCTTATGCTGATTTGTAGTGAGAGAAAAATACTGCGTGTTCGCTAAAAAGTACTGCTGAAGTTGTTCGAGCTCCTCAAATATAGTGTATTCTATAGCTTTTGATTTTCTATTGTTTTGTTTCAATTTTATTTGTTTCCTTTAGGGATTCAACAAAAGTACTCATATGAAACATGTTTCCCTGTATAACGTGAGATGTGTTCGGCCTGGTCAGATTTATTATGCTCGAACTTTCTTGCATGTGTAGTAAAATTTGAATAGCTATGTGGCTCCTCCTTTAGGCATTAGATAGATGCGAGACTTGATCAGATCAATTCCGTTTTGCATGTTTACCATACTACAGATCAGAAATTGAACAAAAAAGAAACCTGCAGGCAAAACCAACCAATAGGGGCTAGAAACCGGCTACCAAATGACCAAAGGACTTGATCTACACCATGCCCAGCAGAGTTTAACCCACCTAATACAAAGTTGAACAAAAGTAAACACAGACATGCAGAGGGCCAAAAAAGACACCCCTGCCCCTCAATACTGCAGCAACAGCAAAGATCCTAGGCAATTAATATGAGTGTTTTGGTCTTTTTTAACTACTTTGGTCTCTTTTAGTCACCTAAACCAAACACAATAGGATCTTTGTTATTAAACTTTAGTCCTATGTTCCCTTGTTCTTAGAGTCATTAGCAGAGGAGTAAATAAAGTTTCATTTGATATTATGTCATGTTGCATTTGATGTATCTTCCTTATGTTGAGAGTTGGGAGTTTCTTACATGTCAAACGCATCCAAACGAGTAAAAAACTATGGAGGAAACTATCAGACATGACCAAATGTACAGAGGTTGGACTTTCTTACGTGTGCAATAACATCTCAACACTAGTGGCTACTCAGCTCTGTATTAGACTGAGGTGAGACTTGCTCCTCGCTGCAAGGTTCTTGCATGTTCAACAAAGATTGACAAAGACACCAAGGCAACAAAAAAATAGAAACCAAATGACCTATGCTACACCACGCCCAACACAGTTCAACCCACCTAATACAAAGTACCACCCCACGACCAAGGAACAAAGAGATGTTTGTGTGGTTTGGCGGTGTGGCTTGGCCACGTCATGTCAATGTGAGCGTCCCTGCTGCAATAGGCTAGTGACGCCACCCATGCACGCTCATCTACGCGGGAATGTAGGAGCACGCAAGCAGTCATGATAGTCGAAGGGCAGACTAAAGGTTGAAGGCTAATGAGTTACATACTGAAGACTAAAGCTGCCACGAAAATAAGATGAGTTAGGTTCAACATAGATCAAAGCCACTCATGAATACTACTACTACTGAACCAGGGCTCATTTGGTAGCCGGTTTCTAGCCCCTGTTGGTTGGTTTTGCCTATAGGTTTCTTCCTAGTTCTCTTTCTGATCTGTAGTGTGGTAAACATGGATACAAAATTCATCCGATCCAGTCTCGTGTCGATCTAGTACCTAATGGAGGAGCCACATCGCTATTTGAATTTTACTGCACACATAAGAAAGTTCGAGCATTGTAAATTTGATCGGGCCAGACACATCTCACGTTATACATGGAAACCTATTTTGTACTAGTACTTTCGTTGAATAAGGAAACAAATATAATTTAAACAAAACAACAACGAAGCAAAAGTAATAGGAAATTAAAAGCTATAGAATATACTATATTTGAGGACAAATTTCAAATGCCAGAATACACTATATTTCAGGGAGTGAAAGGACAAGTCTAAGATTCCAAATTCCCATTCAAAAAAATGGATTTCTTGATGAAGCCTGTAGTCCTTGCTACAATACACAACCCTTCTTTCCCATCCATCTACATCACTGCAAGCACCGCCTACGCAAGGAAGATCGCCACGCACCTACGTTGGTGGTGGCAACAACAACCGTACCCACATCGTATTGTAGATCACCATGATAGCCGAGCTGCAACACATCACACACCCCTTATTGCTTAGCCACCTACTCGTTGGTCCACTGCCACCACCCATGATTCTTCCTCACCCTCGACCCGTCTCATGCACCGCCTCATAGTGTCGTCATCACTGGCACCGCCATTATGCCTATAGAGCAATATGGTGACTAGATAGGCTGCCAGATTATGCCCGCCATCGGTGGTGTGGGTGAGATCATCAAGGCATGGCTGGGGGCTACACTTTTCCATGAATATGGTTTGTATCCTGGTGAGGAAGCAAGCCTCTAGGTTGCTGACTTGGGTCAGGCTAGCAAGGAGGGCGTAGTAGTTGACGGGGTCAGCCCCCGTTTGACCCGATCTAGTGCCAGATGCTGACTGACAGTGGGGTCGCTACAGATGCTGTGCGTGGACAAGCAGGTCGCCCATAGGCTATGGAGGTCATCCATGGGCCGATCCAAGGTCACAGCGGGGTGGCCAGTGATCTCAATTTGCACATCGGTGGGGAGCGTCATCAACAACGTGATTGCCACCGTGGATGGAGCTATGGCATGTGGATAGCGATGGGCTAGAGGGTTGGAGAGGCAGAGTGGCACAACATGCATTGATTGAGGGGGAGGCGGGGGAGGCAGCCAAGCAGTGGTTACAGTAGGAGTTCTCTAAATACCCTCTGCGAACTAGCGTGGGAACTCACAACGACGACATGGTTCAGATTACCGGGTGGGCAGGCGACCAGGTGCATTGATTGTACACTATTTCTAATCCTAGGAGTCAAAACATGAAACGAGGGATGCCAACCATCCGTGAAGCCTCCATCATTGTGTCCTATGGGAGAGCAACCGTTCAACTCTCCTCTTTAACCATAGTCACGTCCTGTGGGAGAGCAACCGTTCGGCTCTCCTCTTTAAAATGACCAGTAGGCTATAGAGAGCATCACTGACTAGGGTATTCTATCATACATATGTACCAGTACACATAACATCACCTCCTCCGATCCCTACTCACTAACTGATCCCTACTCACCAGCGGCGCGTAGAGCGAGCAATGGGGCACTGGTCATCTGGCAAGTATTCAACCAACTATGAAGATGAGGACAGTGAGGAGGTGAATCAACTGACACCGAGCCCTGAGTGCGAGGAGGAGCCCATTAAAGATGATGGGGAGCCTACCAACGACAACGAGGAGGAGGTGCTATAGGCGATAGAGGAGGAGGAGAAGGAGGAGGAGGCACCGGTGGAGAGCAACAAGAAGCGCAGGCTCAACCCTCCATCCCCCAACACGATCATGGAGGACAAGGATGACTCCTCGTCAGAGTAGGACGACGAGGAGGACGGCGACAACTGTGACGGCGGGGCTAGCAGCATCGATCAGTAGGTTTAATTAATTAGTACAGTAGCAATGGGTCTAGTACTAACTATTAGTAGTACAATGGAGGGTGCGTTGTAGTGCACTTTTGGTCTATTTTGAATGTCCTCATGTACCCAGATAAATGGTAGGAATTAGGAATCAATATAATGGCGGTTTTAAATATTTTTGAGTGATTTTCATGTATTTTGGAATGTGCTTTTGATGAGGGCGCACAGGTAATGGCTTTCTTTGAACAGTGAACAACATTGCAATGAAATGAACAAATTGATATAAACACTAAACAAACACTAAATAAAGAAGTGCACTGCCAATTACAGATTGAGATACATCAGCATTATTGACATCTAGATACATACCACAATTAACTAAGTTGAAACCATCACCTAACTCATCTTGTTGCCCTTCCGCTTCTGCACCATTTTTTGCATGTCTGGCCTGTGGCAAAATGAGGGGGAGGACTATCCTTTGGTTGTTGATTTTGCATGTCCAAGATAAAAAAGCTGGCCAGACACCTAATATATGGTCTGGCCTCATCTAATACAACATGGCTGGACTATGCTTTGGTGGCATAAAAGATTAGGCACCTATTCCTAGGTTGGTTTTACAGAGCTAGGCATGGCTACATGCATAATAAGAGGAGAGCAGTGCTACTAGAAAGATAACATAACATCAAACCAGACTACATATATATATGGAGTAGAGCAATGATACGAGTTCAGACTACATAACCATGCCTTCATCGACCCTAATAAGAGGAGAAACGTGCCACACTAGTCATACAACTACTACATAAACATACTAGTTCTAACTATAGATGATTAACATGACTTCATAGTAGTAATGAGCACCAAGCACCATACTCGTCCTTTCTACAAATGTTTACATGACTTGATACTACTAATTAATTCAATGAGTGGTGCCATCCCACAGCTCTAAGCAAGTCATGCAACAAGGGTACAAATAGGCATGATCAAAATCCAACGCTTGCAAGGTAAACCTACCTGGGTTGAAACCAACAAACCTCTCCGCCACGTCAAACCAGAGGATCACTTCACCCACTCTCGTCGTGGGGTGCTAGGAGCCAATCTAGCAAAGGTGAGCTAGACCATGATAGGGCCACCTCTATAGAGTCCTCGGACATGTCCTTGGTGGACAGTGAGCAAGACCACGACATTACAGGAGACCCGCTCCCTCCTTAGGGCTTTGAGAGCGAATCCAACGATGGTGAGCTCGACCATGATGGTGCCACCAATGACGGCGAGGTGGACCACACTAGGAGTGGTGGTGGTGAGTGAACCACCAGTGCCAGTGGCATCAATGTCATTGTTGTGGGCAACGGGGAGACCAATGCCAACCTAGGGGATGACGTGTGGGACCGTGATGGTGCCCGCAATGATGATAAGGTGGACTGCACTGAGAGCGGCGATGGTGAGCGAACCACCAGTGCCGGTGGCATCAATGTCATCATCGTGGGTGATTGGGAGACAAATGGCAGCCTAGGAGATGGCATGTGGGAGTGCGATGGGTACCAATAGTCAAGAAGGGTACGAACAGGCATCTAAGTGGGGTGCACCAGCGCATTGGAGGAAGCATGGACCAGAGGCTAGCCACGGTTCCTTGAGGAGGACCTAGAGCGCTTCATGGGGATGACCTTTTTGGGAACCGATGGAGAGGTAGACGTGGAGACTTTGTGAGACAGTGCGAGGCCAGGGCTTTTGGTAATGCAAGGGGGAGTGAGGCCAAGCTTTGTACACATAAGGACGCCCGGGCTGGAACAGGCTTCTGATGTGACCACATGATGTTCATCATTACTAGTACTATCTGAGTACTGAATATTTTAGATGGTCGGACCTTCTGTCATCTAGTGAATTATATAGTGCAGTCTATTGCAAGCAGTCGTAGGCTCATGATAGCCGAGGGGCAGCAGCTAGCTAGAGTGGCTACATGGTTTCATAGGTTCTAATCGTCTGCACACCCTCGGCTATGTTTGAAGCTGCCGCTTCAGGAATCCAATACCTTACTACTTCATGCATGCAGCCATAGATGGTGCAGCTCCTGTTTGTAGCACAACCAATCAGGCAAAAGTTCTATTCATAACTGAGTACGAGAGTTACATGTCCGACCCATTCAAATTTATGTTACTCGAACTATCAGGCGAACATATGCTTTACAAGAAATAGGTAAACGTCATTTTGTCTAATATCATAGAGGGACATGGTCAGGGGAAAAGTTGTGAGCGAGAAGGTTGGGAAAATGCAAATGAGTAAGGGAAGGGGGAGCCAGAAGGTAGGCAATTGATGTAATGCTATCAGATGAGGGAAGGGGAGGAGAGTGAAGCGAATGCGGCAGGAAAGCTGGACACAAGAAGTGAATCGAGAGAAAGAGCTTTTGACCACCATGATGTTGGCGGTCCTTAACTCACACTTTTAACCACCAACATTTATATAAATACCACTCAAATGGTCACCAAACTTAGGATTAGGGCTTACCACTCACAAGTTCCACTAGTTTTGGTGAATTACCTTTTGTAGGATGACTTACATGAAAAGCATGGAAATATGACAAGAATACGCAATCATGCAAAGCGTATTTCCATCCTACACATAGCCAAAGAAAAGAGGCCCAATCACTAGGAAAATTAGGGTCCGAACAAGAGGTGAACAAGGATAAGTTCAAATCAAATCACCTTATCTTCGTAGAACACCAACACAGGCCCACTCTAGAAGATCAAAGAAGAACCCCTGACAATGTTGGACTCAAGGTGGCCCAATAGGGGTGTAGGCGCACCCATGCTGGCCTGGCTCAAGCCCAACCTTGCTAGGTCAGTTCATACCACCTCTCCAAAGGTGATTCATAAGGTGTCGGACAGATTCAATGTACCTACAAGGTAGTTTGCACTTTCCATGAGGGGATGAGACATTATTCAAAGAGCCCCCTCCTCTCCAACTATAAAAGGAGGCTCCCCTCTTCTCATTTGAACAACACACCAAGGAGTAAGAGCTACACCACAAGAGCATCATTCCAAAGGGTCTAGGCCCTAGCTAGCTAGTAGACTTAGTTTGGGAGAGATGTGAGGGAGAGTATGGGGAAGAGCCGGACTTGTCAGTATCTCCCGGAACTTGTACCTCGGCGAACACTTGTACCTCAATGGAATATTCGCTAAGTAAGTGTTCGTGTTTCTTATGGCATTAAGTCTTTGATTAGTTAAGCTTTGTTCTTACTTGTTTGTGGGTTCATCATCCATCCCTATGGTGGATACTCTAGTAGAGGGCCCTAATAAAGATGGATAACCCTACACAACGCTAGAGTAGTAGTCAATAGCATAGACATGGTGTCTAGGCTAGAGGCTATCTTCGTTTATCTAATGCCCCATGGTTGAGAGGTAGGCGGCATGTGGTGATAGCCCTATCCATCCCTTGTAATCCCCCACATCTGGGTATAGCATAGAACTAGAGGCCAACATCACCTAGTAGACCAGGTGTGATTCGGTGCCCAAAGTAAGCAAGTGAGAGTGGAGTTTATCTTTCCATAGACCTAAAAGCCACAGGAATCCATCTCTACCCTTTCCAACTTTACCCTTGTGTTGTCCTTGGATGAATTAGCTAGAAGTACTTCCGTTCCCTGTGGAAAATACGATACCCTGAATACCACCGGGTGAAAGCTACAACGGGAATTCCGTGCACTTGCAGAATCTTTCTGTTTGTGTTAAGAAATACCAAGACATGAGATGCTTGACACCTGAATGCCTGGTATGGTTGTGATAGATCTTTTCTGTACTTATTTCACTCCAATCCAAGCAATCACAATAGTCAAGGGGTAGACTGATTGCTTCTCCATACAACACTTTATTATGTCCTACAAGATCAAATACTTAGCGGGCGGACTTTCTTGCGTTCATGGTAAAAGTCTACAGCTATGGCTCCTCCATTCTACATTAGATCGAGGTGAGACTTGTTCAGATGAAGTCCTCGCTCCATGGTTGTTTCAAGATCAATAAATTTAATAGAAGACACGAGTTGGCCTCAATAGAGATCGAAGGCACTTATGAATGTTTAGCATATTATACATCAGATCAAAGACAACTAGAAAGAAATCTATAGTGAAAAGCAATCAACAGGGGCTACAAACCAGCTACAAAATGACCAAAGGACCTGAGCTACACCATGCTCAACAGAGTTTAACCCACCTAATATAAAGTTCAACAAAAGTTAACACCAACACGCAAATAAGTGTTCATATATTTGCAAGGGCATCCCACAGATCAAACCTATTCATGACTACTAATACTACTAATATGTCTCATAGATAGGGTTGAGGCTATCATGTAGGATCAGGTCCATGTCCACCTTTGCTAAGATGGCGTTAGCGGCTGGCTCGAACTCTCGACCAGATCAACAATGTCATCATCCTTCGATCTCGGTAGAAAACCCTGCTCCACCACCCGGATGTTCACCGCTGCGCTAATCTAAAGCTAGGCAGTAGCTAGAGCCATGGCAGCCCCCTAATGAATGGCTTCGGTCACCATGGCTCGAAGGTAGACCAATAGAGCTCGGAGGCGCTCATCTGTGGCGATCGAATTGTCCGTTGTTTCCACAAGGAAGGCCACATCATAGGTGGCTTGCACGCATAGCTGTAGGGTTTGGACCCACGTCCTCAGTTCCATAAGAAGGTTCATCATGTTATGGACCTTCTCCTTGACCATCGCCCAGTTGGCTCGTGCTTGGGAGGCCTCATTGTTAGAAACTTGAAGTACATCACGCGTGGCATCCAGCTCATCACATAGCATCTCAACGTTTAGCCTAGATGATGACAACAACGCTTGGACCTTGCGGTAATCCTTCAATAATTGATGGTAGTCTACGTCATCTAAGTATTCACGCTCTTCTAATGATTCACCCACTTCAGAACCAGAGGGTTGTGTGGGGACACATGGGCTTGGCGGTGGCGAGCGGCGATGGGATGACTCTCTGGCAACACTAGGGGGAAGCCCCATGGCTTGGGATGGCACCATCATGGAGAAAGTGCTGCATAATGCAAGCCAAGTTCAAGCCCATATAGGATAAGGGGGAGAGCGATCGAACTGTGAATGCAAATGACTTATGCCAAACTGATTGGGGCAGCATGGCATGGAATCACGGGTGGTTGCCCCCATCAATGGATGCCTCGCGGGGATGCTTTCCGAGCGTGACCATGGATGAAGAACCAGGCTCTAGGGCCAATGAGGCTTGGGATGGCATCATGCCCATGTTCACCTATTGAGAAAGTAGGCACATTCCAAATACTAGTTAAATTAAATAGCATGAACACATACTAGCTAGTGTGAGCATTGCTGGCATATTCTAGTTAAATGAAGATAAATAACATGAATAGTAGTATGGTGATGATCCACCTTCAAAGGGGAACTGGTGGTGGGTTAGAGACCACGCCGACAAGAGGTCCATCTATTGGAGGAGGATTGGTGGTGTGGAAGGCATCTGGGGCCTCCCCATTGCAATGATCCTACATGGACAGTCCAATAGCTGTCATCATTAGATCATCTACCTCCTCCAAGCAGATAGGGATGCTCGACTTGATTGTTGGGTCCATTGTGCCCTAGAACTCCCACTAGGGGTGGCCCCTCATCTTCAAGGGGAGGACCCAATGGCTGAAGAAGGTACGGATCACCCTCAGCACCATCAGTCCCTGGTCCTTCAAATCCTCGATCGCATCTAGCAATAAGCGCAAATGTTGTGGTTCCGACAGGGTTGGTGGCCTCGACCATGATTTTGGCATGTCAGGATGTAGCCGGTCATGGGAAAAAGTTAGCAGTGGTGACCCCTCATTGTTGGGGATGTAGAGCCACCTATGCTCCCAATCTAGGTCTGCGACATAGTTACGGTCAAGGCTCAGGTAGCGCTCCTCCAATCTAGGATGAACTTTGATCGAGGCGCCCCCCATTGGACAACAACAATGCCAAGAGGACACTGACGGAACCACCCAAAAAAGAAACTGACATAGATCATAATGGGTAGGTATTCCTAGGAAGCCCTCGCACAACATAATGAAGACTGAGAGGTGGAGGATCCCCTCTGGGGTAAGTCATGGAGGCAGAGCCCGTAGTAGTAGAGCAACCACCTCAGTAAGGGGTACGGTGGCAGCCCAAACCCAAGAATGTGGAAAGGGATGAAAGAGACAACCTCATTTTCCTTTGGCCTTGGCTCCACTTTGCTTCTCACCGGGACTCTCCACCCAAGCTCCTCGGTGGCCTTCGAGATCACTCCCCTCTCTCGCAACTGGTTAGACTCAACCCGATCGATAGACGACCTTGTCCACTCCACCATGGTGCTGGCAGGAGGCATCGATGGCGTAGTAGGGTGGAAGACAAAAGCTTTGGGCTAAAAACAAGAGCTCTAGATAGAGAAGGTTGTAGGGATAACCTTCCCTCTCATGCCCTTGTCTTTGCTGCTATAGTTCGGGGGCCATCGACCACCCCACGACTGAGACATTTGCGTGGGTGGGCGGTGGGGCTTCACCCCATCCTATTAATGCAATAGGCTAGGAGGTGATGTCCCCTTCTATAATAGGCTGCTGATGCCACCCATGCGTGCACGCCTACATGGGAATGCAGGAGCATGTCGTCCAGGTAGTCAAGATTTTAGACGGCTGGACCTTGTGTGATCCTATGAAGTATAGACGGTGTGGTCTAATCCAAGTAGTCATGATAGTCGAGGGGTAGACTGAGGACTTGCTTCAATCTCTCTTGGTTTGTAGAGGCACGCATCGGATTATAAAAACCAAATTCTGAATAAAATTAGCTTTGATGCATGGTTCTTGCAAGTTCAACAAATCTTATCAAATACACAAAAATAAGATGAGTTGGGTTCAATACAGATCAAAGCTACTCATGACTACTACTACTACTAATACAAATATTGTGACCGAGTGCACTCCATTGGCAATAGTTTTATTCATAGCTCTGTACTATATAGTGTCTGACGAGATCAAATGTGCCGCATCCGAACTTTCTTGCAAGTGCAGTAAAATATGACCAACTATCTAGCTACTCCATTTTGGTGGCTCATTTCTTGATGCATATTTCTTGGACGGCATGCTCCTCAGAGATCGTGGAGATGTGGCCGCACCTTACCTCCTGCTATTGCTTGGCATCTGCTGAAATTTGGGTCCATCGGCCATGTTTTTGCGGTCACTAACGACAACATTCAACCGCCAATTACTATCCAAAATAGGAGAAATAAACAAACTTATGACACATATGCATTTACTTTGACATAGTTCCACTTGTATTTGAAGAAACATGTTTTGCAGGACACACATTCAAATACAAGTGGAAAACATAGCAAAATGTGCAAAGCGGAAAGCGTAATGTAGAAATGCGCAAAGGAAATACAAGCAAAGGCCCACTCCAACGAAGAATCTGGGCCGAGCACCGACATGGGAGGGCCTAGGCCCAACCACCAGCCCACAGCGTGAAGGCAGTGTCGAGGAGGGCTAGCCCAGGTGTAGCCATAGCAGGGGTGCGGGCGCACCGCCCCCACCTCCTCCTAGCCCCACCTTGCACAGGTCATGCATTAATGATTCTTGGGGTCAGTTTAGGCTAGTTTCCTATTTTATCTCCCCCTAAACCAAC
Source organism: Miscanthus floridulus (assembly GCF_019320115.1). NCBI lineage: Eukaryota > Viridiplantae > Streptophyta > Magnoliopsida > Poales > Poaceae > Miscanthus > Miscanthus floridulus. The sequence continues at coordinate 144,503,112 of NC_089587.1, read as the reverse complement.
CTCTAGCTAGTATAAATAAGGGGGTAGGGCGCATTCTTCAACACACATCATTTGGAGCTACACACCTCACCTCTCTACTTGTACTCTTTTAGTTCTTAGTAGTAGTCTTTGGAGCTAGCAAGAGCTACTTAGAGAGCTTGTCTGCTTGGAAGAAAAGAGAGAAGAATTTGGTATGAATACAAAGAGAATTTCTTCCATAGTCATGCTCTCATATCATTTATATAGTTGTGCTGGAGAACTAGAGTATTGTTGTCTTGTTATAATCATGATTTATGAAGTAGCGTATAGTTTATGTGTCATGATCTTAACATGTTCAACTTCATGCTTAATCATTCATATGATTTGTATGAGTAGAAGTAGAGCTAGGGTTGGGGTTACGGTTCATCATTCCTTTGGGTTTGCCCATATTCTTGCTTGTCAATCCATAGGGTCAGAGTCCTAGGGGGATATGGGTAGTTTCCTTGTACACGGGATTGGTGCTCGGGTACACGGGAACCTTCGGATATGACGATATCCCATGGTTGAGGGGTTGGTGGTAGGTGGTGACAGCCTTGTTCGTCTCTTGTAATGCCCCACATCCGGGTATTGTGTAGGAGTCTTAAAGTCTCCCATGCGCTGGCAGACTAGTTCCTGAAGATCTCCCCGTCTATCTCACACTTAGTCCTAACTCTAGTCATGTAACTTATGTGATCATTAACTGTTCTTTGCACGGCTATATTAGAACATGCCGGCTCCATGTTGGAATATTCTTTTATTCTTTGTTTTCCTTTTATCCTTGAGGTTGACCCAGATGTGTGTCCACTATCCATGAAATACCATTTTTACCCCTATCATGTACTATGGTCCACTATGCAAGTATGTAATTATGTTTATGCTCATGCTAGACTCTTATACCTTGCCCTCCTTTAGGAAATATAAATAATGATACCCTGAATACTTCTAGATGAAATGCTACAATGATAGATCCGTGTGCTTGCGTATATTCTCTGTAATCATTAACAACTATCATAGTTGGTGCTTCTTGGCGGCGTTGCTAAGATTAACTCAATCTTAGTAATGGTGTTAAGAAATACCAACACGCATTTCTAGCACCTTTCCCAGGGAGGGCATAGGTTAAAGAATCAAGTAGGACATGATCATGATCACATGCATGTAATGGTAGCCATAGTTTATGCAGGCTAATTCTGCTTGTTTTCTTCTTGTTGTGGATGAAAATAGGATAGTGTATGAGTGGTTTTGATCTGCCGAACAACTACACCGATAATCCGGAGGCACTCCTAAGGAAGAATAGGTCTTGTACCGCCTCTTCTTTTGCTACTCTGCCGGTAGTCGAACTAGTCACCCCCGTACCATCCGCTACTACCATCATGGCCAAGTCACTCCGTGACTACTCTGCCCCCGCTATTACCAATGTGCCCGCGGTCCTCTAGAACCTTCTAGTGTCCGTTTTGCAGTGGATAAGCGCAATTAAATCTAACATGTAGGTCCACCTTAATGGTTTTCTAGTAAAACCCTATAGAAAATATAGATTCGCCAAAACTCATGGAATTTATTAGTTTAAATTCCTAGACCTTTGTTGGTGATCATATTTATGCCCTTGTGCATATTACATTGACGGTTTATAATGGTTGTTAACTATTGTTAATAAGCTCCCCCAAGCTTAACCTTTGCTAGTCCCTTAGCAAAATTAATCTTAGCAAAAATTAGATCAGGAGTTTTGAAAATATCGAAGCAACTCCTTGAAAGTACGCATGCGTTCAAACAAGAATTCTCCTTCGGATTAGAATGAACTGATCTGACTTTCAAACTTACCCATATTACCTTCAACTATGAGGCTCCTTAGCCTTCACTTAGGTCTTGAGCAATTGAAAGATAGAATGATCAAGTGAAGCACTATGTCTCTAGTTCTTTGCTCAACCATTATTTTGGAGTTTTTGTAAGTTTTCAAAATAAAACTCAGAGCTTCCATTGTATGACACTATTAAGTCTCTCAATATATGTGATATTTGTGGATCCTTACCAAAGGCAATTGTGATGTTATGCCTTTATTTTCTTACAACTAAAGCTTATATGGAGTTCATAGGAGTGGAAAAAAACATGAAAGAACATACTTGCAATACATATATTGTAAAGTCAAACCTCAGATCCAAAGAGAGTTGAGTCATACAACTAAATCAAGATGTGCATGTGTGTGGATGTATGGTGTATATATGGTGGCTAACCTAATTGTACTTTGCTCCTTGAAAACTTATCTCTTTTTCTAGAATTTTTTAGGCGGGTATCTAAGCACCCATTGTTTTAGATATCTCGAACACTTATCTATTTTTTCAATACTCTTTTTTAATAACTTTTGCATAGCTAGATGCTTCTTTTTCCACAATAAAACTTTTGAGAGATAGCACAAGAACTTTGGAGCATTTATTTGGGGAATATCCTATAGGGTATATTTTTGGTGTTCACTCCTGGTGTAGGAGTAAAATATTTTTTGAGTGGATTTAAATGGAATAGCTTGCTTTTGCACCTACCCCTAGTGTAGGAGTAGTGCATATGTGGGTGGTGTGTACGTGATCTTTATTTTAAGAGCATGACAAACCTCTCATAGGGGTCAATAAAGCTTGACTAAACTCAATGCAAAAGAAGCAGCATATATGAATGGAAGTTTTCCTAGTCTAAATATCATTTATGACTCTAGTAGGAATTCAAGCTTTGTCATACAAGGAACTCATCATAAAACATTTTTATATTTTCAAAAGATAAATCTCCAGAACTCTAAACAGCAGCTCAGACCTTCTCATATCATATTCGTTAATTACCTAGACTTAGATTAAGCATATGTTATCCACGAGTTTCAAGTTCAGAGTAAATTCTTATATCAGAACAGTCTTATCCAAAACTTAAGAGAATTCAAGGCTGAAAACTAGGTACTTGAAAGGAATTACGACAGAGCAACTATTCATCATTTCCATTGTAAAAGATTATCTTCAGAGTCCTTTTATTTATTTTATTCAACTCTTAAAAATCAAACTAAATACACCTTTTTATTTTGTTTTTAGGATTTAAGATCACACCTTACTAATATATATAACTAGTTAAGATAATTTTTTATTTTGTTATGCATATTTTTATTTCTTTAGCTAATAAAAAGCAAACTTACTGATAGTAAAACTAAAGGAAGGAAATACTTAGCTAGATACACGGGGATGCTCCTCCCCCAAGCTGAATGTTGCCGTGGTCTATTGTTGGATGTTGATTTATCTTTCTCAGAGCGGGTTTGTCGACGTATGTCCTTCTCATCCACGAGTCGAGTGAGATGAAGACAACCGAGTGAACTTGCTCTTGATCATGTGAATCATCTTGCAAAATACCCCAACAAGAACAAACGTGTGGCTCGATTAAAATAAGGGGTTAGCAGTCAGCCATTCAGAGATTTGTTCTTGTGAGTTTAGATAGACTTTTTAATGGCAGAATTTTAATAGGATGTCTATCTAATATTTTTGGATTTTCTATTTTTTTCATGCAAGAAAGAAAATATATAGGCATAGTATATATATATATATATATATATATATATATATTATTTTTATGCCACCACGGTGAATATTCCTTGGGCTTGTTACACCATGAAAATTTTTCATATGGGGCTTAAGGATGCAATAATATTTTTATTTTCTTTTCTTATGCGATGATGATCTATAGTAATAAAACTTTTTATTTTTCTTTATATGCAGAAAATGAAATATAACTAGATGTATGCATATATTTTTAACTAATGCAATGCTAATGTAGAAAAGTACATATGCTAAAGTAAGAATAATTCATGCAATACTAAAAATAAATATGGATAACTACCGATATTACCTCATGACGAGGGTTCGGATTTTTAAGTCCTCCGAACAAGACTTTACTCTAGTCATATTCATTCTTCGGGTGCATCATCCGATCTTGGTGATTTAGACCCTGATGGTTGCACCTCTTGTGATTCTAATGATGTCACCTTCTCCTTTCACACCTGCTTGGCCGGTGGGCTTGACTTAGGTGGTGTAGGTTCCTTTTTCACAAATTCTTCAGGTTGTTCATCTTCCTCCCATTCATTCCATAGGGTTGGTTCCCTTGATGTCAGGATGATCGACATCTCCTCTTGGAGTGGTTCTTCTTCGGCTACTCATAAGTAGTATAACTATTGAAATAACAATGTATCTTTTCTCTAGAAAATTGGAAGTGGACTTGTCTAGATCTGACGTAGATGATTGCGTTGCTAGTGTTGAGGAACAGTCTCCCCAGGATGATGGGTGTATCGTCTTCTTCTTCTCCCATGTACAAAACCATGAAGTGAGTAGGGGCAAAGTGGTAATGTATTCTTACCATAACCTCCTTTGCTATTCCTTTTGGAAATCAGATTGATTGGTCCGCCATCTACAACTGCATATATGTAGGGTACGTTGGTTCATTACCAAATAAATATTCATATGTTACCTTGGACCTTATGTTGACACCCGATCCAATGTCACAGAAGGTCTTGTGGAAGATTATTTGTCCAATGGTACACTCAATCATCGGTACACCAGGATCATCCTTCTTGGCAAGGAATGGTGAAGCGAGGAGGTGGTCGTACTTTGATCTAAGTGTGTTGATCATGTTAACTAATTCTTCTTGTATCTGCCTGACCTTGTTCTTCCTTCTTCTTATGTTGTTCTTCTTCATAGTCACTATTGTCTCTTCGGACGGGTACGACATCTGTGGATGTCTAGGAGATTGCAGGATACGTTTTTGAAAGAAAACTTCTCCTTTCTATCCTTGATTATGAAGTAGATCTTGGCACTATCCACGTAGATGATGGCCTTTGTGATGCTTATGAAAGGTTGGCCCAAGATGATGAGTGCCCTTTCATCTCCACCTATTTCCAAAACCACAAAGTCTATGAGAACATATGATTGTCCTACTCGTATGATGGCATCTTCAAGAACTCCCTTGGGGAAGCAGAGTGACTGATCTAGAAGCTGCAAATGCATATTTGTGTACAACAAAGGATCTCCTAGGATTTTCTCATAAATTACCTTAGGCATGATGTCAACACTTACTCCGAAGTCACAGACAGCTTCTTGGAAGATGTGAGGTCCTATGGCGATGGGGATGACAGATCTCCCTAGATCGCTCTTCTTTTCTAGCAAGGTATAATCTATCCACCTTCCCATTGATGGCTCCATGTAGTAGTAAGATGCATTATGAATATCGACAAGATTTGTAGTTTCTAGATCTTTCGGTTGCCCTAGAATCTTATCTTTGTCGTATAGAGGAATAGCAGTCGCCAGCTGAGCTATTTCTGATTCTATCATTTTATTAAAGCTATGCTGATTCTTAATGGCAGAAGCAAAGCTATCCATTCTATTACTTATATTTTCTAGAATTTTATCATTGGTAGATACCTTCTTAGATAGTCCTTCCATGAGTCGAGATTGGCTAGCAATTAATTCTCTCATGGGTGGTTGATTGAAGTTATTATAATTGTTACCTTGAGGGTTATCTTGAGGGTTACCTTGGTAGTTCCTTTGGTAGTTCAGCCTCTGTTGCTGGTTCCATCCTTGATTTTATTGAGGATGAAAGTAGTTGTTGACAAAGTTCACATCCTCATGAATTTCAGGGTAGTTGTTCCCTGAATGCCTAGTGTTTCCACACTCTTCATATGTCATGCGGGAATCATGAATGTGCATGACTTCTTTCTTCTCATTAGCTCGGTCTTCGAGCTTCTTCATCAGTAGGTCCATCTTGGCAGACAACATGTCTTTTCCACGAGAGTTATTGCAGCTAGAAGTGTGAGTGACAAGAAAGCACCTCCAGCAGCAACATCCATAGTCTCACGGGTATTCATTGGTCAACCCATGGTAGAATGTCTACATAAGTAGCCAATTTTCCATCCCATGATAGGGACATGCTACAATGTAATCATGGAAGCGTTCCCATGCCTCAGTGATAGATTCATCATGTTGTTGCTGAAAACTTGAAATTCTCCCATGTAGAGCATTGGTCTTGCCCGTGGGAAAGAACTTGGCTAGGAAGGTAGTGGAGCAGTTATCCCATGTAGCATTTCTATCTTTGTTGGCGTAGAACCACTGCTTCGCCTTCCCCAAAAGTGAGAATGGGAAGAGGCAAAGTAGTATGGCGTCCTTGGTTACTCCTTTGATGGTGAAAGTGCTATAGATCTCTAGATAGTGTTGGAGATATGCACTCGCATCTTCATGTGCCTTTCCACAAAACTGACTTGCTTGCACCATGTTGATGAGAGCTGGCTTGAGCTTGAATCCATTGTCTCCAACATTGACATTAGCTCTAGTACGGATGTTGGTAGTGGTTGGAGCAGAGAATTCATGAAGAGTCTTGTCAGCCATGGCTTCAAATTCTGGTGTTGAGCTTCGCCTTATCTGATCATCTTCCAATTTTGAAGCTGGGACTTTCTTGAGTTTAGCTCTAGTTCTCCTGATTAATGTTTTAGGATCTTCAACGTAGTTTGTTGGAAGGTTAAAACCGATCATACATTACCCTACATAAGATACAAAAGTAGACAAAACAAGGGTAAGCCTGTTTGAGCAGAGGTCAGTGGTTTATCTCGATCACTTCAATAAGCATAAGTTTATCAATACTTCCTTTGTCTAGCTACCTTCCTCGGAACGGTGCCAGAAATGCTTGTTGGTATTTATTAACTTGTTACTTGTTTTAGTAGCCACCTATTAATTACCTACATCTCCTAACATTACTTTACTAGGTTGTCATCCCTAGTGATGGTGCTAGAGATGCTTGTTGGTACTCCCTAGCATTACTACTAGAATGATACTGATTAGTTCTTTATTATTTTATGTGACTAGAAAGAATATAAAGATATATGAATAAAAAGGGATCTACAAGCGCACAGATAATTATACCATTGTAGCACTTCACCTGAGAGTATTCTAGGTATTGTTATTTATATTTTACCATAGGGAAGGTCTAGCATGGACAAGTATTGATAACTTATACTATTGATAGAGAAGTAAACCATAGCCAATATTCTACTCATAACAGGGGCAAGTCATAGGATAAGATATATAAATGATATGTATTGATCATCAATAATGATAAATCACTTAGAGTACTCCTTTCTATGGCATTAGCATGGTCAGGTAGAATATTAGAGGAATAATTCCTAAGTCATTCTTAATTACAAGTCAAAGCATACATTGATTAGTGCAATTACACCTAGTAATCATGGCTAACATTATCTTTATATCTACACATAAGGGATATTATTAAGGAAGATGAAGAACAGAGCTTGTCTTCCTTCATAACTAGATCCTACTTGTATACCTATATTCGGGGAGTCAACTACAAAGGACTCAATGGGAGTGTCACATCCATGATCTACCACATGGCCTAGAATATAGGGTGTATCCATAGGTAAATAACATATAAGCTCCACGCTTACACAATGTTGACCACTCACCCTGTGTACTTTGGAGCGAGTGCTATACGAACTTATGCATAAACATAATAATAAACTGGCTATACTAAGTATATAATCAAAGTAGATGATGAACATTATAACAAAGAACATGAATAAGATAAACACTAATATTGTCATAACAATTGTAGCAAGCATATAAAAATAATGGAGATACAAAAGAGAGGGGCTACAAGGATTATACCAAACCACACTCTTGACACGATCGGGAATCCAAGTGAAGCCTGCTTGCCTCCCTCTAGATCTAACCTAACTAGCTATGCCCTAGAATTGAGCCCTATAATTGATGGAGCTCTAAGGATGATTAGGGTTTCTGTCTTCTCAAATGACTTGATGCCTCAGGGGGTGGCAAGGGCTAGTATATATAGGCTAGAGTGTCCAACGTGAGCCCTTGGATCAAACCGACTTAAGGGACAATGTAGATGCAACCTAGGAGGCGGTGGATAACCAACATTGCAACATGGAGAATGACAGGTGGGCCTAGGGCTAGGCGGCCTATAGGTGGGGGTAGCCTCTGCCTCTCTACCTTAGCGTGGTGTCCTCTAGAACCTTCTAGTGTCCATTTCACGGTGGATAAGCACAATTAAATCTGACATGTAGGTCCACCTTGACGATTTTCTAGTTAAACCCTGTAGAAAATACAGATTCACCGAAACTCATGGAATTTATTAGTTTAAACCCCTAGACCTTTGTTGGTGATCATATTTATGCCCTTATGCATATTACATTGATGGTTTATAATGGTTGTTAAGTACCGTCAACAAAACACAAGTGTAGTTACTCAACGTATGCATGCTAGTTTTTCATTTCATCATTCAAGCCTACAACTAGCATACACCACACAAGCATAAAATGTTAATGTAAAAACTTGTGCCATGAAAGCAAACATATGAAATGCAACATTCAAGTTTATAAGCTTGCTCCCCCTACTTGTGTGCTCAAAATTTTAATTGATCCCCTTTCTTTGTCATATTACTCCCCCTATGTCAAAGTTCTCCCCTTTGTTATCTTTTCACTATCTTTGTGCATTACTTCTCTCCCTTTGTCATCAATGACCACAAAGGTTCAATTTTAGATAGTTTAAGATTATCAATGTCAATCAATGGGGTGAGGATCATTTTCCCAAATTTGGTTCAACCTAGATCACTTGCCAAAGATATTTAACTTGGTTTGATCCAAGGACAAGCTTATTCACACCTCATTTCAAGGATTATCTTGTACCATATTGAGTTAAACACTTATGACTCATTTTATAGATCAAACACTAGGTTCTCAAGCCCACAAACATGTCATATGCTACCACTAGATCAAGTCAAGCATGGAAGCAATAGTGGTACCATACAAGCATCAAATTTATTTGATTTTCATGAATGAGCCAATAAGACATGAGGAATGACTAGATGCACTAAACATGTCCTTAGCAAAGAATGTATGCCATGCTAATCAACTTTTATCTTGGTTGCTCAAAGAAGAGGCATGTCATATAAGTGGGGGGGGGTGCATCAACACATATTTGAGAAATCTAAGATGTTCAACTCATTCCTTAGCTTGCAAAACCTCTTCTCATCCAATGGCTTGGTGAATATATTGGCAAGTTGATCTTCGGTGCCCACACTCTCAATGCAAATGTCCTCTTTTTGTTAGTGATCTCTAATGAAATGGTGAAGGACATCAATGTGCTTTGTTCTTACATGTTGAATCAGATTATTGGTGAGCTTGATTGCACTCTCATTGTCACATAGCAATGGAACTTTCTTGAACTTGATACTAAAGTTATTCAAGGTGGCCTTCATCCAAAGAATTTATGCACAACAACTACTGGCGGATATGTATTTGGCTTTGATGGTTGATAATGCAACACTATTTTGATTCTTTGATGACCATGAAACAAGTGATCTTCCCAACAATTGACACATGCCCGAGGTGCTCTTCCTTTCAACCTTGCATCCTACATAATCTGAGTCAGAGTAACCAGCTAGCTCAAACTTTGCTCCTTTGGGATACCACAAATCAACATTTTGTGTATGCTTCAAGTACCTCAATATTATCTTTATAGCCTTCAAATGGCTTTCTCTTGGTAAGGATTAAAATCTTGCACACATGCATACACTAAACATGACATCCGGCCTTGATGCGGTCACATAGAGTAGGCTTCCAATCATAGACCGATACAACTTTTGATCCACCATGTTGCCACTTGCATCACTATCCAAATTTCCATTTGTTCCCATTGGTGTACTTATGGCCTTTACTTCATTCATGCTAAACTTCTTGATCATGTCTTTGATATACTTGCCTTGACTCACAAATGTACCATTCTTCAATTGCTTGATTTGAAGACCGAGGAAGTAACTCAACTCTCCAATCATGGACATCTCAAACTCATTAGCCATCATTTTCCCAAACTCTTCACAAAAGTCTTGATTGGTTTCCAAATATGATGTCTTCAACATAGATTTGCAATACAAACAAGTCTTTGCCAATCTTCTTGGTGAAAATAGTGGTGTCAACCTTGCCCATTATAAACCCTTTTGAGAGTAGGAAGTCCCTCAACCTCTCATACCATGCTCTAGGTGCTTGCTTCAAGTCATACAATGCCTTCTTCAACTTGTACACATGGTCAGGCTTCTTGTCATCTTTAAAACTGGGAGGTTGCTCAACATAAACTTCTTTATTGATGTAGCCATTGAGAAATACACTCTTGACATCCATTTGATAGAGCTTAATGTTGTGGGCACAAGCATAGGCTAGCTAGATTCTAATTGCTTCCAATCTAGCAACCATGGCATATGTTTCTCCAAAGTCAAGACCTTCAACTGTGTATAGCCTTGTGATACTAATCTTGCTTTGTTCCTTACTACTATCCTATCTTGATCTTGCTTGTTTCTATAGACCCATTTGGTTCCAATCACATTATAGTTCTTTGGTCTCTCAACTAGTTTCCAAACTTGATTTCTTGTGAAGTTGTTCAATTCTTCATGCATCGTATTCACCCAATCGACATCCTTCAATGCTTCTTCTATCTTATTTGGTTCAATGGATAACACAAATGAGAAGTGCTCACAAAATGAAGCCAATTTTAATTTAGTTTGCACACCTCTAGAAATATCTCCAATTATAGTGTCCAATGGATGATCTCCTGCAATATGAGTTGGTTGGAGTATTGGAACTTGATTGCTTGCACTTTCTTGCTCATTGGATTGAGATGATGTACTAGCCACTTGATCTTGTTCATTGTCATGAGAGCCACTTTTACTTGCTTGGTTAGTATCAATTTGCACATTTGAGTTAGGGAGCACTTGCACTTGATCATCTTCATCATCATTCACTTGCGTAGGCCTTAATTCACTAACATCCATGTTTTTTATGGCATTTGAAAGTTGAATGCCTCTAACATCTTCGAAGTTCTCATTCTCATCTTGGGAACCATTGGTTTCATCAAATTCAACATCATGAGCTTCCTCAAGAGTACCACTAGCCAAATTTCAAACTCTACATGCTTTGCTTGTGGTTGAGTATCCAAGTAAGAATCCTTCATCACACTTTTTCTCAAACTTGCCCAATCTAGTGCCTTTCTTCAAGATATAGCATTTGCATCCAAAGACCCAAAAATAAGCAATGTTGGGCTTTTTATCATTCAAGAGCTCATATGGTGTTTTCTCTTTCAATGGATGACAATATAAGCAGTTACTACAATAGCAAGCTATGTTGATTGTTTTGGCCCAAAAAGATTGACTCACATTGTACTCACTAAGTATAGACCTTGCCATGTTAATAAGTGTTCTATTCTTCCTCTCAACAAGACTATTTGATTGTGGAGTGTACTTGACCGAGAATTGATGTCTAATTCCAAATTTATCACATAACTCATCAATTATAGTGTTCTTGAACTCACTACCATTATCACTCCTAACTCTCTTGATGGTTGTTTCAAACTCATTGTGAATGCCTTTGACAAATGATTTGAATGCTACAAACACATCACTCTTGTCCACTAGAAAGAATACCTAAGTGTATCTAGTGTAATCATCCACTATCACAAAGCCATATTTGTTTCCACCTATGCTAGTGTATTGTGTTGGCCCAAACAAATCCATATGCAACAACTCAAAAGCTTTACTAGTGCTCATTATGCTTTTCTTAGGATGGGTGTTTCCAACTTATTTGCCGGCTTGACAAGAGCTACAAAGCTTATCCTTCTCAAACACAACATCTTTCAAGCCTCTAACCAAGTCATGCTTAACCAATCTATTCAATTGTTTCATTCCAATATGACCAAGCCTTCTATGCCATAACTAACCTATACTAGATTTAGTGAACAAGCATGTTGATAATTGAGCTTCACTAGCATTGAAATCAACCAAGTATAGATTCTCATATCTAAAGCCTTTGAAGATCAAGTTAGAGCCATCTACACTTATGATCTCTACATAATCTACCCCAAATATGCATTTGAATCCAAGATCACACAATTGAGCCATAGATAGCAAATTGAAGTTCAAGTTCTCAACTAGCAACACATTGGAAATGCTCATGTTATTAGATATTGCAATCTTACTAAGCCTTTTGACCTTGTCTTTGCCATTGTCACCAAATGTGATACTATCATAACCGTCATTGCCATTGGTATTAATTGAGTTGAACATTCTTATATCACCGGTCATGTGTTGAGTGTACCCACTATCAAGAACCCAATGTCTTCCTCTAGCTTTGTAATTGACCTACAAAAGAAGATCAATTCTTTTTAGGTACCCAAACTTGCTTGGGTCCTTGAAGGTTAGTGACCAAGCTTTTTGGCACCCAAATGGCTTTATACCTTGAGCCCATCCATGGTGCACCAATGAACTTAACCTTCACACCATTTTTACCCTTGGTAAGCACATAGAAAGTATCAAGCTTAATTGAGGATCCATTGGCTTGAGACTTCTTGTTCATGCATTTTTGCTCTACATGACCAACATGCTTGCAACTAGTGCAAAACCGACCATTGTTCTTCACAAAATTAGTCTTGTGAGGAGCAAAGGCTACCTTGCCTTTCTTGGGGTATAGCCCAATCCCTCTTTGTAGAGAGAAGCCCTTTGGATATCCAAGCACATAAGCAAGCAGTCCTCACCACCATAGGCCTTAGCCTAGGTGTGATTGAGCTCTTTTACCTCCTTCTTGAGAGTCTCATTCTCAACCATTAGTGAGGCATCACAAGTGAAACCATCACTACTAGATGAGGTAGAAGTAGATGTGCTACAAGAAGGGTTAGTGGGAGCAACAATGATAGGCTTATAGAATGATTCATCAATTATATCACAAGTTAAGCCTTTGTCACATGTTACAACATGCTCCTTCTCATGACATGCTTCTTGTCAGCCTTTTCAAGCTTCTTGTCAGCCTTGCCAAGTTTCTCATGGGCTTCCTCTAGCCTCTCATGACATGCAATGAGCTCATCAATGGCTTGCTTAACGGCTTTTAGTTCCTTGCGCAAATCTTTGCATTCCCTTCTCTTAATGTCAAAATGTTCTTTAGCATCTTCTAACATGTCAATTAGTTCATCTTTAGTGGGTTCAGCATCATTGTCACTTTCACTTTCATTATCATGTTCCTCATCACATCCATCATCACAAGTTTGTACCTTAGTGGCCTTAGCCATGAAGCATGATGGAGTGTCGAAGTGAGAAGGCTTCTCATTGATAGCAATGCTTGCAAGAGCCTTCTTCTTGGTGGTCGTGTCATCATCAGTATCATCATCATCACTTGAGGAAGCATCACTATCCCAAGTGACCACATATGAACCATCCTTCTTCTTCTTCTTGAAGGTCATCTTGTCCTTCTTCTCTTTCTTTTCCTTCTTGTCCTTCTTCTTGTCATCATCATCGTTGTCGCTATTGTATGGACATTGTGCAACAAGATGATCCTTGCTTCCACACTTGAAGCACCTTCTTGATTCTTCCTTGTTCTTGGATGAAGATTTCTTCCTTCTAGCATGATAGCCCTTCTTCACCATGAACTTGCCAAATCTCTTCACAAAGAGAGCCATCTTCTCATCATCATCATCATCCCAAGAGAATGAACCTTCATCTTCACTTGATGTGTCTTGCTTGGCCTTGCCCTTGGATGATGTGGCTTTAAATGCCACACTCTTCTTCTTATCATCCTTCTTCTCATCTTTATTCTCCTTCTTTTCTTCCTTCTCATCATCATCTCTATATATATCATCGGTCATGATATCTCCCAAGATTTGGTTTGGTGTCATTGTGTCCAAACCGGTCCTCACTAGTAAGGTGACCAACGTGCCAAATCTTGCGGGTAAGCATCTTAAGAACTTATGAGAGAAGTCCTTGTCCTCCACTTTCTCACCAACTGCTTTAAGATCATTGACAAGCACCTCCATCCGATGGAACATGTCTGACACACTCTCATCTTCCTTCATCTTGAAGCTAGCAAATTTCTCCTTGAGAATGTATGCCTTTGCACCCTTGATTGCCTTGGTGCCCTCAAATGATTTCTCCAACCTTTCCAAGCCTCATGAGACATCTCAATGTTCTTGATTTGCTCAAATGTCCTCTCATCAATAGCATCATGAATGGCACTAAGAGCGATGTCATTGTTTTGGAGAAGCACTTCTTTGGCCGTGGTGGGATTCTCTGGATCGGCTATCTCAATTTTGGTCTCTACCACCTTCCACACCTTTCTATTGATTGACTTGATGTGTGTGGTCATCTTAGACTTCCAATATGGATAATTTATGCCATCAAATTAGGGTGGCTTCTTGGTGTTGTTGATTTGATCCATTTTGACACCGAAGGTTGTTAAGCCTCAAATCACGGTGACCATGACTCTGATACCACTTGAAAGGTCCTAATGGCTAGAGAGGGATGAATAGCCTATTGAAAATTTCTACAACAACACTTAGCAAAGATGTTAGACAATTAAATGGCGAAGCGAGTGTTATGCTAGCCTACTAAAAAAGTAAGCCACCTACCACAATTCTAGTGACTACAATTTCTAAGCACACAATGGCTAAGTCACTACACTAAGTTAGTGTGCTCTCAAAGGCTAACTAAAGAGCCACACTAACCACTAGACCCGACACAAGCTTGCTCTCAAAACTAAATACACTAAACAGTGAAGCAACACTAGAAATGTAAATGCAAGGTAGGGGATGTGATGATTATACCACCATGTCAAGGATAGAGCCAATCACAATATGATGGAGCCAATCAATTACAATTAATCAATGAATACCAAGAAAAACATAGACAAGGTGACACAAGATTTTTTATCGAGGTTCACTTGCTTGCTAGCAAGCTAGTCCTCCTTATGGTGATTCACTCACTTGGAGGTTCATGCGCTAATTGGCATCAAACGCCAAACCCACAACCGGGTGCCACACAACCAACACAAGATGAGGATCACACAAGCTACGAGCAATCCACTAGAGTTGCCTTTGGCGCTCCACCAGGGAAGGCACAATAACCCCTCACAATCACAATGATCAGAGCCGAAGACAACCACCTTCCTCTGCTCGACGATCCACCAATCACCGGGCCATCTAGGTGTTGGCAAACACCAAGAGTAACAAGAGCTCCACCAGCCCAAATCGCCCAACTAGTGCCACAAGATGCTAGAACACTAAGCAATGCACTAGAGGCTCTCCAATCTCACTCAAGATGATGAAATCAAGTGTGCAAGTGAGTGGAGTGGTGTGCTCAGCTCTGAAAGGGTGTATGCAGCTGTTAGAAGTGCTATGAGAGTGGCCAAGGCTGGAAACTAGCTCTATTTATATGCCCACAAGCAAATTGAGCCATTACCCCTTTGGAGCAGCATTCTATGAGGGCACCGGACATGGTGGTGGTGGCACTACCCTAGGGGTGGCGGTGCCCCCCAATGGTAAAAACCAATGGCTAGTTTGACTAGCTATGGTCACCGGATAGGGTGGCGGTGACCAACCAGCCAACTGCCTAAAAATGCTCTTCTCTTGAAAAATATGGCGGTGGCACCGCCCTACCAGTGGCAGTGACCAGGCGATGCACACCACCCCTTCCACTACCAACCTCAGCTCTAGCCCTGCTCTACCATGTCTAGGTGGGCACCGCCCTAGGGGTGGCGATGTCACTAGATAGGGTGGTGGTGCCCTCAACTGAACACCTCACTCTCGGCCTCCTCAGTCAGTCACCACCATAGGGGTGGCAGTGCACCAGACATAGGGTGGTAGTGCCCTCGGGGCAGCAACACAAGCCCGACTAGGCCTCCTTTTCTTCACCTTTTTCACCACCTTTGCAAATGTGCTAACACTCTAGGTGTTTCACCATCACATGCAAGTGTTTTAGCATTTTTCACAAACATTTTTCAAAGGTTAATCACTTCTCACTGAATGTGCACTAGGCCTAAAATGCAATGCAAGTATTTTAACACCTAGTGGCACTAGATGATCGAGTTGTCCGATAAGAGCTCCCCTCTTAATAGTACGACCACCTATCCTAAATGTGATCACACTCACTAAGTTTCTCGATCACTAAAACCAAAAAGCTCCTATCAAGTTTCACCTTTGCTTTGAGCTTATTGTTTTTCTCTTTCTTCTTTTCCAAGTCCAAGCACTTGATCATCATGGTCACCACACCATCATCATGATCTTCACCATTGCTCCATCACTTGGAATAGCGCTACCTATCTCATGATCACTTTGATAAACTAGGTTAGCACATAGGCGTGGGGGGTATGGCCCTAGATACTCACGACAGACTACATGGGCTGTGCTCCTTGGGGTGGTCCAGCCCACAAGACAAATACCTATGGTGCATGACACTGCTCGGCATGCACCGCAAGACATCAAGGGTGATATCCTGAAGATACTATGATATCTATTAGGATATATTCGATCCCACAATTCATGTAATCTGTTATTACTTTCTAGTTATCTCCTAGATCTAACCGACTCATAACCCTACCCCCTAGACTATATAAGGTGGGCAGGGACCCCCTCAAAACATACACAAGATCATAAGAAGCCAATACAAACCTACAGACCATAGGAGTAGGGTATTACGTCACACTAATAGCCCAAACCTATCTAACTCTTATGTCTCTGTTGCCTTCTTGTTCTCGATTACATGCATATCTGCCAATCAATCTACCTTCATGGGATACCCCTCGGAGGACTGTCGATGATATTCTATCGACAGCTAGCATGCCAGGTAGGGATGTGCGTGCTATTTCCATGTCAAATAAGATGGTATGTTTTGCAGGCTCTTCATCCTTCCCACAGCTCGACCAGATCTCATAGTTGGATCGATCTCCTAGATCATCAACGCTGATGGAGATAGAGAGATCATTAAACCGGTCTAGATCAATTCTGCAGCAATCACCCCAACACCTACGACTGTAAATCTGATCTCAGAACTGCCTCCGAGGTCATCTTCATCAACAATTCACCGCCCGCTCCCCTGCTACCCGAGGAAGCAGATCAACAACAATGATCTGATCGCATCTATCGATCAGGATGGCCAGAAGCTTGCTGACCACATGGGGACAACAATAATGCCTTCTAGGATCACGACAAAGTGGTTGCCACTATCTTCGAGGGCCTCGCCACCGTCGAGAATAGAAGAGATCAAAAACTCACCGCCCGCTGGGTGCTCGCCATCAGCGCCGACCAAATAATGCCAGACACCACTAACCAGACATTCTGTCTAAAGCTAAGTCATGCTTTAATATTTTTCTAAATATTCTCCAACCTTCATATATCTCCATTATGTTTCTTTGAGCTATTTTCTCCATGTTTGCTCTCCAAACCATTTTCTTTCGTGTATACCATCTTAAAGATGACATACCGCTAATCCTAAGGCAAATCCCTAAATAGTAATGTTGATGCTCAAATGTTCCCAAAGATGGCCCTATCTCTGACTTCTCTCTACACATGCACGAGCATCTCCCTCTGCATTATGGGTGGTCGGCAATGGCTCCTTAGCGACGCTTTATTCTTCCTACACGTACACGGCCTCCGCGCTCTGCATTATGGTTAACAGACTAGCTAGGGCTAGAGACTTAGCTACACACT
Organism: Miscanthus floridulus; assembly: GCF_019320115.1. Taxonomy (NCBI): domain Eukaryota; kingdom Viridiplantae; phylum Streptophyta; class Magnoliopsida; order Poales; family Poaceae; genus Miscanthus; species Miscanthus floridulus. The sequence goes on along the minus strand of NC_089587.1, from coordinate 144,485,575 downwards.
AACTGGTCGAATGGTTTATATTAAATATAAACACATCTTTAGAATTACACTAAGTGTTCACACCAACTAATCGCCTAGCTGCATACGCTATTTCATCACCATTGTTAATTCTTCTCTAGAGTTCATATATTTTATTTTTACATCATATACTATTCGTTCTTCATATTTGTATTGTAGGATCATTGTCCATGTGATCAGATCACCTAGTGCTCAGACTGCTCCACCAATCAACTGGTCGGACTGCTAGGTTCATGGACTTCATTACCGACCAGTTGATCAGATTGTTCACCGGTCGCTTCTACTCAATGCTCACTTCGCCACTGACTAGTTGACCGTTCTATTTGTTGCTTGTGCTTCATCATTAGTTACACTAGAGGCTTACCAACTAAGCTAGGACTCCTCGGCATTCGGATTGTTCATTGCTTCATCGTTAGCTACGCTGGGGGCTCACCAGCTATGCTGGGACTCCTTGGTTTCTGGATTCTTCATGCAAGCATCTCCAGCTAAGCTAGGGACTCCCTTGGTGGTCATACCACCTATTGGACGGACTTCATCGCCAACCAACTGGTCGGACTACTCGGCACTCACTCCTGCTCAGCTTTCACTTTACTACCGACCAGTTGGTTGGACTGCTCATCGCATGGGCTTTATCGTCATCTATGCTAGGGGCTCGCCAGCTATGCTAGGGGCTCCTTAGTGCTTGGATTATTCATGCAAGCGTCTCTAGCTAAGCTAGGGACTCCCTTGGTGGTCGAACCACCTATCGGATGGACTTCACCACCAACCAACTGGTAAGACTATTCGGCACTCACTCCTGCTTAGCATTCACTTCATCACTGACTAGTTGGTTGGACTGCTCATCGCATGGGCTTCATCATTAGCTATGCTAGGGGCTCGTCAGCTATGCTAGGGACTCTTCAGTATTTGGATTCTTTGTGCAAGCATTGCCAACTAAGCTGGGAACTCCCTTGGTGTTCGAATCTTGCTATGTCTCATCGGTGTGCTATCAAGCTACTCCATGCTATTCGGATCAGTGTGCTGATCTTAGGCAGCAAGTCTGGGGTCTTAATACGCACATGTTAGATGACGTTGGCAAGCTTTCTGACTTCTTTTCTTTGACCCTGCTACAAGATTCATTCTTCATCTTTTAGCAAGCTCAAGGACTAAGTGGGCATACTTCACCTCATAGTGAATGTGTGTGTTTCTCATTTTAGGGCCCCGCTTGGGGACTAGCTGCCTGCTTGGCTGCTCTTTTTCTTTTCTTCTACTTTGGACCCTAGCACCACGTGACTACATCACCTACTGTCAGGCTCGGGGACTAAGTGGGCACACTTCACCTTCCGGTGAGTGTGTTTGCTTTAATCTAGAAGACTCTGCGCCTCCTGAAGTTGAAGAAGACTATCTCCCTTTCTTATGGTCGGACTCTAAGTGGGCACACTTGATCCACTGCGAGGAAATTTTTGATTTTGAACTTGAGCTCCTTACATCCTTCTAGAAAGCCTCACTTGGGAAAGCTCATGCTCGGCTAGACAATTAAGCTAGTCAGCTATGGTCCACAACTACTCAGTGAGTCATTATGATGGTCGGACCATGAGTTTTACTGCTCGGCTTTGTTTACACCTGCTTGGACAAGCACAAGATGGCATTGCACAGTGGATATAAGGCGCTCGAGGACTAGCTATGGGGTATGACCCTAGATATCCATGGCAGACTACATGGGCTATGTTCCCAAGGGTGGTCCAGACCACAAGACGAAGACTTATAGTGCACGTCACTGCTCGGCATGCACCGCAAGACATCAAGGGCGATATCCTGAAGATACTACGAGATCTATTAGGATACATTTGATCCCATGATTGATGTAAGCTATTATTACTTTCTGGTTATCTCCTAGATCTAACTGACTTATAACCCTGCCCCCTAGACTATATAAGGCGGACAGGGACCCCTCAAAACACACGCAGGATCATACGAAGCCAATACAAACTAACATACCATAGGAGTAGGGTATTACGTTGCACTGACAGCTGAACCTATCTAACTCTTATGTCTCTGTTGCCTTTTTGTTCTTGGTTACACGTATCTCTGCTAATCAATCTACCTTTGTGGGATACCCCTCAAAGGACTACCGATGATATTCTGTCGACAATAGGGTTTCATCAATTCACTAAAACCAAACTAGAGCTTTCAACCATCAATAAAAACACAAAAACATCAAGGAGAAGACAAGGAAATGACACCACAAGACTTTACTGATACAAGCTACTTGCCCTTTCCCACAAGAAAGAGAAAGTAGGCCATGGACGAGCAATTTGCTCATTTTGTTGAAATGATATAGAAGATCCATGTAAGCGTCCCGCTAATGGACGTCTTACATGTACCTTCCTATGCAAAGTACATCAAGACATCATCAATAACAAATGGCCATTGCCATCCATGGAGGTCGTCAAGCTGATGGAAGAGTGTAGCGCTGCTATACTCAACTGTCTACAAAAGAAGAATGACCCTGGGTGCCCCACTATTACATGGTCCATTGACATCTAGTAGTTCGATCATGCCTTGTGCGATCTTGGGGCAAGCATAAGTGTTATGCCCAAGATTGTGTTTGATAAGTTGAACTTCACCCACCTCGCACCTACACTAATGATGCTCCAGCTGGCCAACTCCACGGTCTGCTATCCAGCTAGGATTGCTGAAGATATCCTAGTGAAAATCCGAGGATACTTCATCCTAGTTGATTTCGTGGTGCTAGACATAAAACTATAACAAAACCGTCCAATTTATAAGAGCACAAGTACAATAGCAATCACTGAAGCGATCGAACCGTCATACTTGAGCCCATATAAACCCGGTAGTTCGATGAAATCTTGAAGGATCTCAAACAAACCAACGTACAAACCAAGATCGTACATGATTCAACACAACCAGTCACATGTTACAATAGGTTCACAAATAGTTCTCATACATCGGAGTTTTAATGAAGTTATTACAACCCAAATTTAGAAGTAGCGGAAGCAACATAGTTTTAAAACAACATCAAGATAGTTCAAATACATAGCCTGTTTAAGACCATCTCCAACAAAAGCACATAGATGAGATGATATAGAATGACCATGCCCTTGGTCTTACTCTCCATCAACTGCAGGAGTTATGCATTGCTTGCAATAACCATGGTACATCACATCATCTGCAACAAATGGGAATAAACCCTGAGTACGAGAATGTAGTCAGTTAGACTTACCCATCATAAACCAAAATAATAAGACACCAATGAGTATGCAAGGCTTTAAATGTGGAGCTAGCTTGAGGACATTTTGCATAAAAAGCTTAAGTGCATAACTTCAAATATATAATATCTTAGCTTCAAGTTATCCCTATTCAATTAAGCATCTCTAAATTAGCACCTATACTAGAGCAAGCACTTGATCATGCTAAACAAGCATTAGTAGCCATATCCAGTGTAGTAATTTGAGCAATCATCATAACCATAAAGTTTTAATTAGTGCTTCTACGTTGCCGCTGCTCAGTCAAGTTCTCACTATTCGGGAGAGACGACGTTTCGAATCAATTCCTACCTAGCTAGGGAATTTATTCCAAACACAAACCGAGGCACACCTATGCCAAGATAGCCTCAGGTCACCTTTGGTATAATTTAGATATAGTCGTGGGTCCAATTAGCGCCGCACCCTGAGAGATTCTACCAATTTGTCAGGAAGATCGGGACTCAAACCCACCCTTGGACTCACACCATTGGCTCTCCACACATCCTTACTATCTCCAGTGTGCGCACTTCCACTTATTAGGGCCCAACCTGAATTGAATTACTCAGCTTTGTGGTCATATCATCGGAGCAGGCCAGCTAAGTGCTAGGCATGCGTTCAACATGACGTGAGGACATACAACAAATCAGTCCTTAATCGACACAGATGGGGATAGATCGGCACCCAAGACCTCCATGCCTTATTGCTTCTCTATCATGATCCTGTTGGTCTCCTTTATTCATTGACACATGGTTATTTCCACGCTAGCAAATATAGCCAACTGTGATTAGTTATCGGACTATATCATGTAGGTGACATGTAATCACCTGACTTCTACTAACTAAGCATGGCTAAGCATATAGTAGATCTAGGACCTATATATATCTGGACAAGGAAGATATATGTAGCAAGTGGTTCCAATCAACTCCTAGTAACTAATGCATCAACATAAAAAGACTCAAGTTGATAGTTTGAAAACATAGGAGGCTCAGAATGCTCCGGGGCTTGCCCTTCTCAAAGGTTGAGGGCTGATGATCTAGGCACTCAGGCAACTATTCACCATTGGGCTCGCCTTCTCCTAGGGCCTCTTATTGTTGCACTTCCTGATGCTCTTCCTAGGGATTGGCCTCGTACTCCAACACAGTGATTTCTTCCGTCGCACCTATTGTATGCACATGCAAAAAGTGAGAATCCTGAATGCATAAGAAGGGTCATGGATGACATGATATGATAATGTGCATGGTTAAATGATGACTATCATATTAGGTCATTAGGATTATAACAAAGTTGAATTCTTATTTACTGAGTAGGTGCATATCTCTTCTCTAGAAATTTCAAAAATCCACACTAAGTCCATTTCTGGACCACAACACAATAGCTACAAGTTAAGATCTTAACTAGAGTTCTACTCAACCAAATGCTATGATCTTGGACTTTCTGGAAATATTATAAAATTATCTACAACTTTCATTTAATCATCAAAAGGTGATTCAACAACTATCCTAGTCAAAACAGGTAAACTTTCTAGGTCTATCCAGAAATTCCAAAGAGTAAGCATTTCGGGAGACCAATTCTTGCAGCTATAAATCTCAAACCATTTTGCCTATTGCCATAAAAATTTGACACAAGCAAGATAAGTAAGTTATCTACAGCTTTGTTATTGACAAGATTCACAGCAAACATCACTTTACCCATGCAATTTACTTAACAACCAAAACTATCCAAATAGTCACTAAAATTGAATTATAGAGCAATTAATATTTCACTGCATACAAGCAATCAAATTTGGGCACAACCAATGGTACCAATAGTTCATGGCCATCATACACACTCTAGAAAACATGATGTTCAAGCCTAAATAAATTATTTACATGCCTCCTTAATTTATTTGGACACTAAGGTGAAATAAAGAAAATATATCAAAAGTCCACAATAAATTTTGAGAAAATTTAAGTAGCCTACATATGACCCCAAAAGTCTACTATATAAATTTCATGCCATTTGGATAAATATAGCCATCTCTACAAAAATGACAAGTTGTATAGGCTTATTTTAGCAAAAATTGTTTAGACTAGTGAAAAGTGTCAAACAATAGATTTTATATTTTTCTTACATTAATCCTATCACCATAACACTGTGTAAAAATTTGCATGATCATTAGTTATATATTTTTACCCCATTTATTTTTACTAGAAATAAGCAATTATTTAAGATTAAATTGGAAGACCATATTCCAAGTTTGCTTACTATAGATTTAGCATTTTTCTTAGCTATATAATGTCAACACAAGATCAGCAAAATTAGAATCATAATTTTATCACTTTTGTAGCTCAAGTTATGCATTTTACAAGATTGAAAACAATTTAAAAGCACTTATCTAGCTCAATTTAATTCTCCTAGAAAAACATGCCAAATAGTAGGTTTCATATTTTTGTCAAATAGTACACTTCATGATGAATCAAAAAAAATTTAGTTCACCCAAAATGGAAATCTACAGCTCTATTTATGAATTTTTGAAACATGCATTCAAATCTGTGAAAATAATAAGAAATCAAAGAACACACAGAGACTAACAGATGGGGCTCGTTGGTCAGTGATACCAGGGCAGGGGAGGCACTCCGGCCAACCCTATATCGTCGACTGCAAGATCACCAGTGACAATGGTGACACCAACATGTTACCCTCATCAAGCCACATCGGTTGGTGGTGAAGACGTGACCAAGGGTTCACCGGAGATAGCTCACCAGCAACAATGGCGGATGGCGGAGGTAGCGCGGCGGTACGTCGGCGTTCTCTGGCCATCACATGCTCTGGTGAGGTGCGCTATGGCTTTGAGGAATCCTAATGAAGCTATCTAGGGTGGGTTAGGGTTTTGATGAGGCGATAGTGACCTCTACCCATGTGCATGCCACAGCGGTGGTGATTGCATGGTGGTGCGCGGTAGTGTTTCGACGCCGTTAGGGCGGTAGTGTCTAAATGGTCACCGACATTTGTTCCTATGACCTATAGAGGTGACAAGATGAGAGAGAGAAAGAATGAAAAGTCTCGAGGTTGCATTGGCCATGATGAGCTTGGAGCTCGGTGGCGCTCCGGCGAGACCACCAGTGGTGGAAACGGTAATGCGCCCTTTACTAGACTTGAAGGGCTTGGCAAAGGGGGTGGAGATTGTAGCGTAGAGCAAGGCAAAGCCGTTGGCACGCTCGATTGGAAAATGGTGCAGCGATGGCGGCACTACGTGGTGGCAAAGCTGGCGGCGACAATGGCGATCTCGGTGTTGCCTTTGCGGATGCGAGTGTGAGCGAGGGAGAGGAAATGAGCGAGCGAGAGAGAGAGAGTAGACGGGCATGTCGTGGCTGTGTTGAAGCCCTCCATGGCCAGACTGGTAGGGCCCGCGCTGGCATACGGCCTCCATATGGCAAGCGTGGCCTGATGACAGTCGACCGCCACTGGCCCGATCTAAATCGGCATGAGCCATTTTAGTTCAACTGAAACCGCCTCCTTCCTCACTCTATCTCTCAAACCAGCATGATTCAGCGAAAACTGTAATAATCAAATTTTAGAGCTTCATGATTACTCTAACTTTGCTTAAATGAGTTTATTCTAGATTGGCCTAGTTAACAAACTACATCGCATCAAACAGGGGTACATTGAAACTGTAAATCACTCTGAGACTTAGAAAAATTTCAGTGCTAGAATAGTATTTTCTTGCTATTTATGCTCTGTTTTAGAGCAAGTTAGGAGCTGAATTAGACCATGACCCAAAAATAAAAGTTATTACCCTAGTTGAGTTCTACAACTTTGCTTTAGGGTGCATAGCCATGCAAAGTTTCTAGGGTATGGTTCAACTTAGGTCAAACATGCAACTTGAAAATGGTAGCTTACACTATAATCATGACTTAGAGGCCAAATTGGTCCAAGTCATGAATACCAAAGTTGTTCCATGTGACATTATAAACATGTTTAAGGTACTCCTAGGATCACACAAGCATTTCACACATTAATCACATGTAAACCCTAGCCTAGGTATAAATTTAAGAGACATCACAAGTGATATAAACAAGGTAGTAAAGATAGAATTTGACATGCTCATGCTCATGAATGCTCAATGTTGCTTGTGCTCTTGAAATGCCAATGCCAAATGCAGGCTTAACACCAGGGTGTTATAGCCCCTCCCCCCTTATAGAAATCTCGTCCTAAGATTGGATGTAACACCCTAAAATTTGAATTTTTGGAAATAGAGCTGAAATGATTTATTTATGAATTTTTGTGCACATGAAAACAAAGGAAAATAATTTTTTTTTCATTCATTTAAAATTTATCATAAGGTAGAAACGTGTTTGTTGCATTCATGCCGGTCGCACCTCGTGTTTCTATGTGCAAAATGTGTGTTTCTATACGTTTAGGAGACGAATATCTATCTCTATGAATTTTCCAGCTTCTTTCTAGAATTTAATTCCTACCTCCTTCACCTTAATCTTTATGTTCCAAGTTCCCAACAATATTTTTATGAGCTCCAAATACTTTATTTGGGTTCATCATGTTCCAAAGTGTCTCTGAGAATTTTCTCCAAATTTTTGGAGGTCTCGGAGTATTTTCGTGGCTTAAATATCAATTCTGGACTTTTCTAGAATTATTTTATCCACGAAATTAATTAATTCCGAAAATAATAAATCTCTCATTTTTTTCCAACGCTCAAAGCCCAGGTACAATAATCCTAATAAATCCTAAAGGCCCATGCATTTATTTACTAATGGGCTTTAATGATTATTTAGGCCCATTAGTAAATGTGGAGGGTGCAACATCAATTAGTACCATATTACTAGTTGATGTAGATGTGGGACGTTTTTCTTCCTATAAATCTGTACCAACCCTGTGGCAAAGTACACTAAAACTATCATAAGGGGAGCACCTAGTTTGGGAAATCCCTCATGTAGTAAATTGGATTTTCTCCTCCTTCTCTCGTTGTCGCCGTCACAGTCGCTGCCGCCTTGCTCAGCCCGGCCATCCCCTTCCACATTTGTCGATTCATCGCCATGGTTCTTCGCCCATAGCCGAATGATGAAGATGAGCAAACCATTAAATTCCTCGTTCCCTTCTCGTCTCATTTTGTATCTCATCCTCATCAACAATCCTGTCGTCCTCGTGATCTTGGCAATGTCAGCGCCATCGTGACAAGCTCATCTTGTGTGGTCTTGGATCCCTTGCGCCGCTTCCTATCTAGCCAAGACAATAGCCCCACAAGCTACGCCAAGCCGAGCGCCGTCGAAGCCGATCCTAGAGGCCTAGAACATTATCAGACGTGGAAATTTAGTGAACCAAAGCACCTGGAGCCGCTCTACTCTTCTTCATCACCGGTGGCCCCTCTGCATGTTCCTCTTTCCTGATCTCTTTTACGTCTCTAAAGCATCATCAGTATTCATAGCTTTTTATTTGCCAACCGCCCCATCCCTATGTCTGCACTAGCACGCATAGCTTCTCTTGTTGGAGACGATGAGCATGCCAAGGAAACCAACATAGTATGTCAATTGTTACTGCGTCTAGATTTCCAAGCCATCTATCACCCGCATGCAAGCAAAAGACAGAACCATCATCGTGTATGCTTGTGCAGCATGTGCAAGCATACTAGTGTAGTCTTGTCGAGCCAGCAGAGCAGTCATGCATGCCCAGTTTTGCTCTTCCTAGCTTGATGATGTCATTGTCCCATCACCCACATATTATGGCCGTTTTCTTATAGAAAAACAAATCCAACAATACTATAGAAATACACCACTTACAATCAACAATGGACCCCCACCGTTTCTTCGTTCTAACTCTGATTTGATCTGTTCAACTTATGTTAGGTTCGTAATTTCATAATCTACATGTTAATACTACTGTTAAGTTGGTTTTCAACTTTTAAAATTCATGATTAGATTTAATCTATTATTTTAATAAAGGAAATATTGTTTATTTCATATCTTCTGTGTTTTAGCTCCGTTTGGACCCATTCATGTTGCGTTAGATTCATAGCGACGGGATCTACGCGTTAGTAACATTGTTTACCATATTACTATTTCTGAAATTTTATGGTTTAAATCATATCTTGAATAATAATTATGCAACTAGATTTTATAAATAAAATAAGATTTCTTTCACTTTAGTTTTATAATTTGAATCTAAATTTTACTTAATTCAATTTATATAAGATTTTATATAGTTAAAATCAATGAAGCTTATAGTTTTCTTTTCCACGTATAAAGCAGATCTCTCGGTAGTTGTATCTTTTTCACCGTAGTTCCGATTAGAGTGCTTTTCACGTCTGTGTGTTCGTAGCGAGACGTAGATTCGTTTTACAAACTTTTCATGTTGATTTTATGTTGGGTGTACTGTTCTAATTTAGATTGATTGTTTGCTTTGTGTATGATTGTGTGGATGCTTATGTGGTGCTTTATGATTACATCCAGTCGGTGAGAAATACATGGTGATCAAGAAGAAGAAGAAGAAGAAGAAGAACGTTGAAGGTTAAAGCGTACCGAAGGATCGGTGTTGTAAGGCAAGTATAGCATGGGATCTTCCTTGTTGTCCATACACCTTTAATCATTTAATTCATACTGCATGTGTCTACCTTGACTGCCACTAAGGATTTCCTAGTACTTTGTTACCCTGTACCATGATACCTTTGGGTTATTGCATTAGGTAGTATGATGCTAGTGCTCAACTACAACTATGATCTTGTAACTTGACTAATGTAATATGAAATAAACATTAAAAGATATTTTTAGCAACATGGAACAAGGGGGCTAGAGCATTGGGTTGTTTTATGGTGCTCTAGATTCCTCTCTCTAAGGACTTATCTGTAAGTGATCATCCGAGACATATAGTACAGCTGTAAGGGCTATATGGCTCTGGCTTTAGCTCAGTATGAGGACCTTTTCTAGCTTGTTAGTGGTTACATTTATGGCGCAAGAGGGGCTCCGGTTTGTATGATCTCGGTCTGCCAAGAGGGTGCACTTTGGTTTCTTTGTATTTTGTTAGTCACTCCTTGTTGGGGGGTTCATGCTTATTGATGGGGAAACCTTAGCGACCCTAACTTGTTAGATGAACCTTTGAAAGGCTTCATAGTGAACCCTACCAACCTTCCTTGGAAGTGGGTCAAGAGATTAGCTACCTCGGGCGAAAGGGTAAATCACGACTCACAGTAAAAGTGTACAACCTCTGTAGAGTGTAAAACTGGTATACCAGCCGTGCTCACGGTCACGAGCGACCTTGGAACCCTTACGGAATAGATGATGAACACTAATGATACTGATGATAAAGATGCTCATTAATGATTACTATTTATGCTATTCATTATTTATGTTTACCTAATCATGTGTTTATGGGCTTATGATAAATTTGTTGCTACTCCTATGCTAAAATTGTGACCATTAAAAGCTAATCGCAGTTTAACCAGTGTCAGCCTTTTGAGCCTCATGAACCCCATGTTATATTTGTTGAGTACGGCATGTACTTACGCTTGCTTTATTTTTTCAATTATTTAGATAAAAATCCCGGATGGGTACCAGATTGCTAGAGTTTGGAGAAATTAGGCTTGTGATCAACTAGTCAGTCGTCCCTGTGGAATTGGAGTCTTCACCAGAAGATCGGAGTTGTCTTTCCGCTGTTTGCTATCTAAGGTTATATTCTTTATACTAAGTACGTTCTATATTGAGCATTGTCATTCGATATTACCATTATTTGTAGCTATGTGTGAGATTTGACTTCCTGGGCTCACATATGGTGTGTATCTGGTTTTATTCTTAAAACCAGGTGCTACATTGGAAAGACCTACCAATCCTTGTAGAAAGTGGGGTAGGCGTCACGTAGAAAATTGTCCCTTTGCCATGTTGCATCTTGCTCACTATGGTTGTTCCACACCACTTTATAGAACTTAACCACCTTACTTCTAGTCACTCTCTCCATTTCTTCTATCACATGGATAGGTTTTCTTCATATGTCAAATCAGACTGGATCTTGACACTAGTGGGTTCAATAGCTTCTTCGGGTACACAAAGACATTTCTTCAATTGAGAGACATGGAAAACATTGAAGATGGTGCTCATCTCTGGTGGTAGTTGGAGTCTATAAGCTATTGGTCCACATTGCTCAATAATTTTGTATGGGCCCACATATCGGGGCGCCAGCTTTCTCTTCACACAAAATCGTTGTACCTTTTTTATTGGTGATACTTTTAGGTACACGTAATCACCAACTTCAAATACAAGAGGACTCCTTCTCTTGTCCGCATAACTCTTTTGTCTTGATTGAGCAACTTCCATATGTTGCTGAATAATCCAAACTTGCTCTTCGGCTTCTTTGACAAAGTTAATACCATAATACCTTCTTTTGCCTGGCTCAACTCAATTCAGAGGAGTTCTACACTTGCAGCCATATAAAGCCTCAAAAGGGGCCATCTTGATGCTTTCTTGATAGCTATTGTTATAGGAGAACTCAGCCAAAGGTAAGCATTTCTCCTATGAACCCTTTAAAGATATTACACATGCCCTTAACATGTGTTCAAGAATCTAATTTACTCGCTCTGTTTGCCCAGCAGTTTGAGGGTGATAAGTCGAACTTTAGATCAATTTGGTACCCAACTTAATGAGGACATGACCTCTATACATATGACCAAGCTTGGAGAACCATATCGAGACCAAGGAGATCAGTGAGGGTGTCCTAAGCAAGAAGGAGGCCCGAAGTTCATCCGGTTCAAGTCACCAAGGTGGAGGCCCAAATCAAGTTCGAGTCCATCTCGGCCTCCAAGACCAATCTGTGTTAAACTGGTCACCCAAGACGCATCCGAACTCCGTTTTCGATGTTCCACATATGAATGGAAAGCTAATTGGATAAGGAAGCCAATCCAATTGGTTTCACATTAAAATCCCTTCAGAATCAATAGGAATCATCGAAACAAGCTAGCATCCAGAATCTATCAGGGTGCTGCGACACCGTCTTTTGGTCCGTTGGACCGTGTATCGTGTTTGGGCCCATTAGGGGCGCGTCCAGGGGGGTGACACCCAAGACTCTATAAATACCAGCCGTCGCTCTCCTTAGGGTTTGGAGTTTTGTTTAGTTGTTGATTTCCTCATGAAACATATGTTGTTTTGCTACAACTATCGCCGCCAAGGCCGCTTGATGTGAACCAAGGCCCAGTTCTTGATCTTGTTCGCCTGTGGCGATTAGTCCTTTCAAATAAAGACTTAAACTCCTTATTTTCATAAGCCTCATATTTATTTGCAATTTCAGATTGCATTCATCTCGTTCTTGCTTGTGTTCTCGATTCGCTTGCAGGAAAGCCTTCTTGGTGAGGTCAATCGCGTTCGCGTGGTTGATAACCAACGGAGTGGTGGTTTAACGGTTGCGGGGGTCTGAATCAGTCTTGGTTTGAAGCCTAGATCGTGAACGTCGAGTCTCCACCAATCGACACTATCATACCTTTCGAAAGATCGGGCCTAGTCTACATCAAGTGGTATCAGAGACCTTGTTGCCCATTAGGTATAACTTTGTTTTCCCCTTTAGATTGTTACTATTTTTGCATTACCTATAGTCCACAAAAAGCAAAAAAAAACATTGTCACATATTCCCTATCCTATAGCCTCATTGTGCCGTGCAATTTCGTCTCTGTTTCACGTTGTTGAGTTTGTGCCCTAGGTCAAGTTCTTGTTGCTGGTTTTAGATCGTTTTTAGTCCAGTTTATGTTTTCCCCTTTGTTTTTCATCATAATTCATGAACATCTCCAAGTTTTGTTGAGTTTCTTGTGTATTCATCAAACCCTAGTCTATGCCATCTTATTTATTACACTTGTCTTCACTGTTTTCATCAAATCCTTGCTGTCGTGACTAATTTTGCGTGCATTGTTCCCGTTTTGTCCCCTAATTCCTAGTGCATTCGTAAAACTAGTTTAATTTTCGCATACAAACTCATATTTTGACGTTCCATATATCAAAATCGATCATAATTTTTTTTGGATCCGTCCATCCCCCATGTTGTGGGGTCGGAGATTTTTATTTTGGTCAAAAAGTGGTCACAAGATCCTCTTTTCGTGGTCACAAGGTTTTTGTCGATTTTGATCATGTCTTCTGAAAATTCCATAGGCCACGTCTTTCACTTGTTTAAGCTCATATTTTCTATGGTTACTTCTTTTGTGCTCCTAAGTGAGGAAAAATATCAAAAAAATAAAAAGAAAAAGTCAAAGAATCCAAAAAAACAACGACAGCCTAAAAATAGAGAAAAAAGAGAGGGGCAAAAGTGAAACAATATCTAGAGGAGCACATAGAGAGCGCCATTTGAGCTATGTTTGCATGTGCTAATTTCTACCTTGTTCCTAATCATATTCTTGCTGTTCACATCACTTGATACATCTGGTACTTGGAACGTGAGTAGGCCAATAACTAAGACAAGTACTTGGGATACTTATTCAGCTTTGCTATTCAGTTGTGAATTTTGCTATTCCTTGCTACTATATTGTGCCTGTCCAAGCTCCACTTTCTTCTAACCAAGTATAGGTTCGCCTTGCAACTGTTACACTCAAGCTACAACGGTATCACAGTCACCGACCAATTACATCGCCTGTTGCTTTGGTAAGAACACTTGTAAGACCATGGTAAGACGCTTGAGAGTTGAGTGCCTTGTTTTTCCTTGTCCACAACCTAAGTAGTTGGTAGGGATAATACTTTTGTGTTGTCTTTTGCTGTCTTCTAACAATGATAGGTTGTTCGTATCCACCGACTTATGATGGTATAGGTGCTGATGAGTACATGGAGTGGGAAATTGCCATCAATAGCATATTTGCTACTCGCTTTATGTGTCCAAGGAGGAAGGTAAAAAATGCAGTTAGTGTTTTGCGACATTCTGCTTTATCTTGGTGGGAGTCTTTAGATCCTTCTAATAAGCTTCAAACTTGGAATGATATGAAACTTCTTATACGAGAAACCTTTGTTAATCCACCTCCTGTTTTGACTTCATATGATGAGGTGCACCATTTAGAGGAAGAGTCCGTTGTTATTCCTCCTGCTATGCCTAACCTGTTGTAGGACAATGTAGAAAAGAGCGAGGATGACGTGATAGAAAATGAGAAGCTCATAGCCTCATGTGAAAATTCAGAACCATCAACTATTACCCCCGCTGAACATGAGAGCAAAGGTAATGCCCATGATGCTAAACTCACAAAAGGTGAGAGTTCTCTTCATGTACTGAATTTTTCCACCAATCATGCTATGATAGGGCAAATTTTAGTGGAGCATTCGCTTGATTTACCTTTGTCACAAGATGATTTGCTTGATGTTTCTTGTGATGAAGATGACTTGCATGATGATATTTATGTTATACCCATGCAATCATTGAAGAATGATCACGCTATATGTGTGCTGAAAATGGGCACTTGTGCTGAAAATAGACTTGTTATTCATAACGCTAGTGAAGTTGATGAGCTGAAATTGTTGTCTTCTTTAAATACTTTGGGTTACATTGAATTTGATGTTCCATATAATCTTAGTTCTTTAGAGGAGAAACTTTATGCATATGCTGATTTGCCATGGTTCTCTAGACATACCTATCATGTTTTTGGTAAATATAACAACCAAGGGCAATATTTGATACAACGAGTTTACATTTGTACAAATCCAAATTCTCCTTTAGTAGTGCAAATTAATGATCAACTAGAAGATAGTAAAATCAACACTATTGTTATGCCATATTCCTCTAGTTTTGCTTTTCGAACACAAGTGAAATCCAAAGAAAGGGAGCATATATTTCTTGTTAGTACTAATCTTTTGCAGGATAGTATTGGCAAAGATCATGTGTATTTCAATTGAGCAGACTACATGTCTGTAGGACAAGACATGCTACAAACCTGGACATGTGGTCATATTCTTTCTCACAACATTGTCCATTCCCATTATTTTGGAAACCTCGTTTGTCCTCATGTTGTGCAGGAATGACTTCAAATAAAATCAACGCCGAGGATGGCTTTTCATCAAGAAAGGGAGGATGAGGAGGACATGACCTCTATACATATGACCAAGCTTGGAGAACCATATGGAGACCAAGGAGATCAGCGAGGGTGTCCTAAGCAAGAAGGAGGCCCAAAGCTCATCCGGTTCGAGTCACCAAGGTGGAGGCCCAAATCAAGTTCGAGTCCATCTCGGCCTCCAGGACCAGTCTATCTTAAACTGGTTACCCAGTATGCATTCGGACTCCGTTTTTGATGATCCACATATGGATAGAAAGCTAATTGGATATGGAAGCCAGCCCAATTGGTTTCACATTAAAAGCCCTTCAAAATCAATAGGAATCGTCGAAATAAGTCAGCATCCAAAATCTATCAGGGTGTTGTGACACCATCTTTTGGTCCGTTGGACCGTGTATCGTGTTGGGGCCCATTAGGGGGCGCACCCAGGGGGGTGACGCCCAAGACTCTATAAATACCAGCCGTCGCTCTCCTTAGGGTCTGGGGTTTTGTTTAGTTCTTGATTTCCTCATGAAATAGACGTCGTTTTGCTGCAATTATCGCCGCCAAGGCCGCTTGCTGTGAACCAGGACCCAATTCTTGATCTTGTTCGCCTGTGGCGATTAGTCCTTTCAAATAAAGACTTGAACTCCTTATTTTCATAAGCCTCATATTTATTTGCAATTTTAGATTGCGTTCATCTCGTTCTTGCTTGTGTTCTCGATTCACTTGCAAGAAAGCCTTCTCGGCGAGGTCAATCGCGTTCGCGTGGTTGATAACTAACGGAGCAGTGGTGAAATGGTTGCGGGGGTCCGAATCAGTCTTGGTTCGAGGCCTAGATCATGAACATCAAGTCTCCACCAATCGACGCTATCATACCTTTCAGAAGATCAGGCCTAATCTACATCACAACTACTTATGCAAATGTTCCCAAAAACAATTTACAAACTGTGGACTTCTATTAGACACAATGGTTCTAGGTATCCCATGCAATTGCACTATGTGGGTGATATATAGCTCTGTATATTGATGTGGGTGGTAAACTATCTAAACTGGAATGAAATGTGTAGACTTCATCAGATGGTCCATAATTACCTAGATGGAATCGTTACCTTTCTGGGTGGTTGGAAGACCAACAATGAAGTCCATGCTGATTTCTTCCCATTTCCAACCTAGAATAGGCAGTGGTTGGAGTAGCCCTACAGGTTTCAAATGAACGGCTTTGACTCGGCAGCAAGTATCACATCTAGCCACATATGCTGCAATCTCTTTCTTCATCTTTGTCCACCAAAACCGGGTCTTCAAATCTTGGTACATCTTGCTACTACCAGGATGGATGGACAATTTAGAAGAGTGTGCTTCATCTAAGATTTGGTTTTTAAGTTCTCTATCTTTAGGTACAACAAGTCTATCCTTAAACCAGAGTACATCTCTTTCATCTAATCTAAAATGTTTAGTCTCTTCTTCTTCCATCTTTCTCTTGATATGAAATATACCCATGTCGATCTTTTGGAGTTCCATGACCTTAGCTTCAAGAGAGCAACTGATAGTGAGATTATGTAAAACTACACGATGTAGTAGGTTAAAGCCATCTTCCAATAATGGTTTGCTATGATACTTCTAGCTCAAAGCATCTGCAACAACATTTGCCTTGCCCAGATGATAATGCACCTCTAGGTTGTAATCCTTGATTAGCTCCAACCACCTTCTTTGTCTCATGTTTAACTCATGTTGCGTGAAGATGTACTTAAGGCTCTTGTGATCAGTGTAAATGTGACACACATTGCCAAGCAAATAGTGCCTCCAAATCTTCAAACCATGAACAACCACGGCTAGCTCTAAATCATGAGTTGGGTAATTAACCTCATGTTTCCTCAGTTGACGTGAGGCATAGGCAATGACTCGGCCCTCTTGCATGAGCACACACCCCAAACTAGTACCAGTTGAGTCGCAAAACACATCAAATGTTTTCTCTATGTTGGGCTATGCTAAAACCGGAGCGATGGTCAACAAAGTCCGTAAAGTGTGAAAACAACTTCACACTCTAGAGTCCACACAAATTTCTCATCTTTCTAAAGCAATCTGGTCATGGGCTTGACTATCTTAGAGAAGTCTAGAATGAAATGATAGTAATAACCTGCTAACCCAAGGAAACTCCAAACTTCATGAACTGAAGTCGGGGCCTTCCAATCCATAACTTCTTGCACTTTGCCAGGATCTACCGAAATTCCATCTTTAGATAACACATGACCTAGGAAAGGTACTTTCTTTAACCAAAATTCACATTTGCTAAACTTAGCATATAGCTTATGTTCTCACAATGTTGTTAAGACAACTCTTAGGTGTTCTTCATGATCTTCTACATTCTCAGCATAGACTAAGATGTAAAAAAAACACCACCACGAATTTATCAAGTTTAGGCATGAACATTGAATTCATGACATACATAAAATAGGCAGAGCATTGGTCAGCCCAAAAGACATGACAAGATACTCATATAGACCATACCTAGTAGAGAAGGTAGTCTTAGGTATGTCTTCTAGCTGGATCTTAATCTGGTGGTACCCCGATCTCAAATCGATCTTGGAGAACACTTTAGCCTTTGATAGCCGATCAAACAAGATATCAATTCAAGGCAATGTATACTTGTTCTAATTGTTACCGCATTAAGGGGTCAGTAGTCCACACACATCCACAAAGATTTATCCTTCTTTTTTCGTGAATATGGTAGGGCAACCCCATGGTGATGAGCTAGGTCAAATGAGACCTTTTTCAAGAAGCTCCTGCAATTGCACTTTGAGCTTAGCTAATTCATTTGGTGGCATCCTATAAGGCCTTCATAAGATAGGTGCCATGCCTAGTAATAATTCAATCTTGAACTCTACATCTCTATCAGGCGGTAACCTAGGCAACTCATCTAGAAATACGCCCAAGAATGTCAGCAATAGTCATGGGCTGGATAGCATTAGCTACATTTTGGAGGTCAAGATCTCTAGGAAGTTGTACTAAGAAAGCATTCTTACTATCTAGTTCCCTTAACATAATCACCCGAGTGGAAGTATCAATAAGAACTCTATGACCACTCATCCATTTCATTCCTAGGATTACATCTATCCCCAACCCAGGCAATACTACAAGATCTATGGTATACTCCTGGATGCTTATTGAGATGCGCACATCTCTAACTATTTGGTTGGAGGAGATTTGATTTTCGGCTACACTTATGAAGTAACCACCCTTATCTATAGTAATTACCCTCTGATAATGCTTGGATACAAATGTTTGACTCATAAATGAATATGATGCACCAGAATCAAACAAAACAACTATAGGATGTTGGTTCACAAGAAATGTATCTGCAATAACAACTTCATTGATAGGAATTTCTTCAATAGTGGTATAGTGCACATGTCCCTGATGCACATTGGAATTACCCTGCTTCTGGTTGTTCGTCTTGGGATAGGGGCAATTTCTTGCCCAATGTCCGGGCTTGTTGTAGTTCCAACATGACATGTTGCTAGGTGGAACACTGGAACTTCCCTATCCTGTGTTGCCCTTTGGTAGAGCAATAGAATAGGCCTTACAAAACACCTTCTAGTTCTGAACGGTTTGCACCTTTTCTGAGGTGGCCTAAACTTGGGAGCAGGTGGGCAAAATTGAGGTCTTGCAACAACTGGAGCTTTTGACTGAGAAGCGCCTACTTCATAGACTCTCTTCCCATTCTTGGATGCAGCATAGATGTTGTTTTGATTGTCTTGAGTTAAGACATCACTGATAGATTCATTGAAAGTGGTATACTTGTTATTAGCAAGAGTCTTCATTAGCTTGGGGCTGAGCCCCCGCTTGAAACTAGCAATTTTCTTCGCATCAATATCAACCAATTCTATGGCATATCTAGACAGGTTGTTGAAAGCATGTAGATATTTAGTCAAGCTCTTGGTACCCTGGGTTAGCTTCATGAACTCAGTATGCTTGATACTCATAAGACCTAGATGAATATAGTGTCCCCGAAAAGTAGCTTTAAACTGGTTCCTGGTACTTTGAGCATTCTCAGGCAGGGTGGCTCAGTGATGACTCCACCAAATTCCTATAGGCCCTTGCAACTAGTGGGATGCATACTCAGTTTTCATTGGCTCAGCCAGCCTCAACAAATGAAACTTTTGTTCAAGTGTGTTTATCCATTCCTCTGCTTGTAGTGGCCCTTTAGCCTCCTTGAAAATAGGCGACTTGGTATCCAGGAAATCCTTGAAATCACTATATTGGTTTGGCTCTGCACCCTAGCGCTAATGTCTACTCTAGGCGACTTGCTACACCATGGTGCGCATAGCCTCGCCCATAGCACATTGCCCTTCATCGAGCATAGCCATCAACTCTGCCAGAGTGGGTGGGGGCAGTGGTGGCAAATTTTCATTGTTGTCACCATACAAGCCACTACCCCCACACCATCATTCCCACCGGCTCTAGAATGGGTGTGAGGCATCTGCAGGATTGCAACAATAAGAAATTATTGATTATGTCAGAAAATTGTAGAAGAATTGTATAATTATGCCAAACTAAATTTACTAAAGAGAATTTAAATTCATACAATAAAACAAAGGCACAATAATTCATTTCCACAACCATAACATCACCAATTATATTACTAAATGCCATTCACAATGCATTCCGTATATGCCAAATTGCTTGCCAACACAATAGGCATTCATTAAAAGTGTAACCACAACATGGATTACATGCAAGGTTTCAAGAGTACATCAAAGGGTACATTAGGAGATCAAACTAAATTACGAGTTCATTGCATAAATAATCCATAAGATAAATGGCTAGCACATCTAACTGAGTACTAGAGCTAACTAAGCCTCAGAATGATCACAGTCAACATAGGACATGGCATCACCCTGGTCATCCTCAAAAGGCTCAATCTCCTCATCTTTAGGCTTGACTAGAGCGTCCTCTTCCATACCATCATCCACAGCTACCAAAACATTGGATACTTCCTCTACTGGAGCATCTCAAGGAGGAATGGGATTGATGATATTATTGAGGTGGTGGATGGCTACCTAAAGCTCCTCAATGTTCTCCTACTGCTCTCTGATCTGGCATCTATACTCTGCATCTTTGTTATCAAACCAGGTTGCCTACCTAGTAGCCTCAAACATAGCCCTAATCTAGGTAGCCTCCCTAGACTCAGCAAGACGAATAGCCTCATCTCTCTCCGCATGGATCCCTTGAACCTCTACATGGTTGCATCCCTCTCATCAACAGCATGGACAAACTGCCCCCGACAAGCTTCCAAGGCTATCATATAATTACCTATCTCATTCTAAGCTGCTCTAGCTGCCCTTTGATGCTTGCGCACACATCCTCGCATCCTTCACTATGTAGCCTATGCTCTTTGGAGCTCTTGCATATAGCTGATGTAGCTATCCTAGTGAGAGTAAAACATCTTCATAACAGCATACATGGCACTCGTGGTAGCATTACTACTTCCTGCTCTTTCATCCCGGTCTCTTACCAAAGCATTACCGCCTGGTTGGGTCCAAGCGGTTTGCGATGGGTCTAACCAAGGAAAGGATCCAGCAGGACCATTGACAAGCTTATCCCCAAACTCCTTACATATCTCACTAAGGACCTTGAATGCTGCAACTTGGGCACCCTCCCAAGGTGTCTGCCCATCTGACTCCACACTCTAGCCTTGCCACTGTGGGTGATCAACACAGGCTAAGACAGTCACCCATATGTCATACCACTATTGTCCCTCAGTTACCACATCGCTCCAAAAGTAGCAAGGCGGTTCAGCATACCCAACAGAGTGCAGTACCCTCCATAGTAGGGCGGGAGTCCCAATGTGCCAAAAAGGTGTCGCTTGCAACAGGGCTCATGGGGCTACCATCTATATCAAAAATGGTATAACTCCTATGAGACAACGCGATCATAGAAAATGGTTACATAACATAATCAGAAACTTATAAGGGGGAGGAACAATGTAATGATATGAATGATTTATCATGATGCATGCACGTTCTATACGTCCTCACAAACTTAGGAAAAATTAAATCCTTAACGATATACGCGGTGGCATACATATGTTTTTTCAATATAATCGTAACTAAATGGGCTACACATTTCATTGTTAGTGTACCCGCAGAAGATTCATTTCAGCACATCCTAACAATTAAATGTACAAGAATGTAATCTGGGCTCTAGGTTGAATATTGAAGAACAACATGATATATGAGAGCGGTAAACTAAACACTTCCATATATATATATATCCCAATATATATACTTCTGTATCAAAGCTACCTAATGACAATTTATTACCCATAATTAAATACACCATACACACATGCAAGCATGCATATACAGCCATATCAAAGCTAGCTCTCCCTGACCGCACGCTCACATCTTGCGGTCATGCCACTCATGAACTTACCTTCTTACCTAGGCGTAGAGGCATTCGATCCATACATTCCCACTCAAGTAAATGGCATCCATACAATAGCACGTCGTATGGACAATGAAAGTAAAAACCCATCCCATGTTAGTACTTAAATAGCCACCTAATAGTCCTTAACAAGACATAAAGGAGATGACCACTAACATACTTTATATTTTTATAAAATAAAACCTTTGTTTTAAATACACATATGACAAGTTTAATGTTGAACCTTGCTCCGATACCAGTTGTAACAGAACCGTCCAATTTATAAGAGCACAAGTACAATAGCAATCACTGAAGTGATCGAACCATCATACTTGAGCCCATATAAACCGGGTAGTTCGATGAAATCATGAAGGATCTCAAACAAACCAACATACAAACCAAGATCATACATGATTCAACACAACCAGTCACATGTTACAAAAGGTTCACAAATAGTTCTCATACATCGAAGTTTCAATGAAGTTATTACAATCAAAATTTAGAAGTAGTGGAAGCAACATAGTTTTGAAGCAACATCAAGATAGTAAAAATACATAGCCAGTTTAAGATCATCTCCAACAAAAGCACATAGATGAGATAATATAGAATGACCATGCCCTTGGTCTTACTCTCCATCAAATGCAAGAGTTATGCAATGCTTGTAGTAACCATGGTGCATCACATCATCTTCAACAAATGGGAATAAACCCTGAGTACGAGAATGTACTCAGCTAGACTTACCCATCATAAACCAAAATAATAAGACACCAAGGAGTATGCAAGGCTTTAAAGGTGGATCTAGCTTGACAACATTTTGCATAAATAGCTTAAGTGCATAACTTGAAATATATAATATCTTAGCTTCAAGTTTTCCTTATTCAATTAAGCATCTCTAAATTAGCACCTATACTAGAGCAAGCACTTGATCAAGCTAAACAAGCATTAGTAACCATATACGGTGTAGTAATTTGAGCAATCATCATAACCTCCAAGTTTTAATTAGTGCTTCTACGTTGCCGCTGCTCAGTCAAGTTCTCACTATCCAAGAGAGACGACAATTCGAATTGATTCCTACCCAACTGGGAATTTATTCCTAACATAAACTAAGGCACACCTACACAAAGGTAGCCTTAGGTCACCTTTGGTACAATTTAGGTACAATCAAAGGTCCGATCTGCACCGCACCCTCAGAGATTCTACCAATCTACCAAGAAGATCGGGAGTTGAACCCGCCCTTGGACTCACACCATTGGCTCTCCGCACATCCTTACTGCCTCTAGTGTGCGCACTTCCACTAATTAGGGCCCAACCTAATTTGAATTACTTGGCTTCGTGGTCGTATCATTAGATCCGACCAACTAAGTGTTAGGCATGCGTTCAACATGACATGAGGACGTACAATGAATCGGTCCTTAATCGACATAGACGGGGATAGATAGGCACCCAAGACCTCCATGCCTTGTTGCTTCTCTATCATGATCCTGCCTAGTCTCCTTTATTCATTGACACATTATTATTTCCATGCTAGCAAATATAGCCAACCGTGATTAGTTATCAGCCTGTATCATGAAGGTGATAGGTAATCACCCGACTTCTACTGACTAAGCATGGCTAAGCATATATTTGACCCTGGACCTACATAGGATTCAAGATATATATATATATATATATATATATATATATATATATATATATATATATATATATACACACACACACACACACAAGGAAGATATATGTTGCAAGTGATTCTAATCGACTCCTAGTACTTAATACATCAACATAAAATGACTCAAGTTGATAGTTTGAAAACATAGGAGGCTTAGAGTGCTCCGGGGATTGCCTTTCACAAAGGTTGAGGGATGATGATCTAGGCACTTAGGCAACTATTTACTGTTGGGCTCGCTATCTCCTGGTGCCTCCTATTGTTGCACTTCCTGATGCTCTTCTTGGGGATCAGCCTCGTACTCCAACACGGTGATTTCTTCCATCGCACCTATTGCATGCACATGTAAAAAGTGAGAATCATAAATGCATAAGAAGGGTCATGGATGACATGACATGATAATGCGCATGGTTAAATGATGACTATCATATTAGGTCATTAGGATGATAATAAAGTTGAATTCTTATTTATTGAGTAGGTGCATATCTCTTCTCTTAAAATTTCAAGAATCCACACTAAGTCCATTTCTGGACCACAACACATTAGCTACAAGTTTAGATCTTAACTAGAGTTATACTCAACCAAATGCTATGATCTTAGAGTTTCTAGAAAGCTTATAAAATTGCCTATAACTTTCATTTAATCACCAAAAGGTGATTCAACAACTATCCTAGTCAAAACAGGTAAACTTCCTAGGTCTGTCCAGAAATTTCAGAGAGTAAGCATTTCAGGAGACCAACTTCTAACAGTTATAACTCTCAAACCATTTAGTCTATTGCTATGAAAATTTGACACAAGCAAGATAAGTAAGTTATCTACAACTTTGTTATTGACAAGATTCATAGCAAGCATCACCTTACCCATGCAATTTACTTAACAACCGAAACTATCCAAACATTCACTAAAATTGAATTATAGAGCGATTAATATTTCACTGCATACAAAGCAATCAAATTTGGGAACAACCAATGGTACCAATAGTTCATAGCCATCATACACACTCTTGGAAACATGATGGTCAAGCCCAAATAAATTATTTACATGCCTTTATTAATTTATTTGGACACTAAGGTGAAATAAGGAAAATATATCAAAATTGCACAATAAATTCTGAGAACATTTTAGTAGCCTACATATGACTCTAAAAGTCTATTGTACAAATTTCATGCCATTTGGATAAAGATAGCCATCTCTACAAAAATGACAAGTTGCATAGAATTATTTTAGCAAAAATAGTTTAGCCTAATGAAAAGTGTCAAATAATAGATTTCATATTTTTCTTACATTAATACTAGCACCATAACACTATGTAAAATTTGCATGATCATTAGTTACATATTTTTACGCCATTTATTTTCACTAGAAACTAGCAATTATTTAAGATTAAATAGGAAGACTATGTTCTAGGTATGCTTACTATAGGTTTAGTATTTTTCTTAGCTATATAATGTCAACACAAGATCAACAAAATTGGAATCAGAATTTTATCACTTTCCTAGCTCAAGTTATGCATTTTATAAGATTGAAAATAATTTAAAAGCACTTATCTAGCTCCATTTAATTCTCCTAGGAAAATATCCCAAACAGTAGGTTTCATATTTTTATCAAATAGTACACTTCATGATGAATCTAAGAAAATTTGGTTCACCCAAAATGGACATCTACAACTCTACTTATGAATTTTTGAAACATGCATTCGAATATGTGAAAATGATAAGAAATCAAAGAACACACGGAGACTAACAGATGGGGCCCGCTGGTCAGTGATACCGGGGCAGGGGAGGTGCTCTGGACAGCCCTATCTCATCGGTGGCGAGATCACCGATGACAAGGGTGACACCAACATATTCCCCTCATCAAGCCATGTCGGTTGGTGGTGAAGACGTGACCAAAGGTTCACCGGAGATATCTCGTCGGCGACAATGGCGGATAACGGAGGTAGCGCGGCGGTATGCCGGTGTTCTCCAGCCATCATGTGCTCTAGTGAGGTGTGCTATAGCTTTGTAGAATCCTAATGAAGCTATCTAGGGTGGGTTAGGGTTCTGGTGAGGCGGCGGTGAGCTATGCCCACGCGCATGCCGTGGCGGCGGCGATGGCACGGCGGTGCGCGGCCGTGTTCCAGCGCTGTTAGGGCAATAGCATCTAAATGGTCACTGACATGAGTTCCTATGACCTACAAAGGTGACAAGACAAGAGAGAGAAAGAATGAAAAGGCTCGAGCTTGCATTGGTCACGATGAGCTTGGAGCTCAGCGGCGCTCCAGCGAGACCACCGGTGGCGGAAATGGCAATGCGCCCTTACCTAGACTTGAAGGGCTTGGTAAAGGGGGTGGAGATTGTAGCACATAGCAAGTCAAAGCTATTAGTACGCTTGATTGGAAAATGGTGCGACAACGGCGGCGCTACGCGGTTACGAAGTTGGCGGCGACAATGGCGAGCTCGGCGTCGCCTTTGCGGATGCGAGAGCAAACGAGAGAGAGGAAATGAGCGAGAGAGAGCAGATAGGCATGTCATGGTAGTGTTGAAGGCCTCCCCAGCCAAACTAGTGGGGCCCGCACCAGCATACGATCACTAGATTGTGAGCATGGCCTGATGACGGTCGGCCACCACCGGCCCGATCTAAATCGGCATGAGCCATTTCAGTTCGACTAAAACTGCCTCCTTCCTCACTCTCTATCTCTCAAACCAGCATGAGTCAGCGAAAACCATAATAATTAAAGTTGTAGAGCTTCATGAGTACTCCAACTTTGCTTAAATATGTTTGGCATGGACCGGCCTAGTTAGCAAACTATAGCGTGTCAAACATGGGTACATTGAAACTATAAATCACTCCCAGATAGAAAATTTTCAAAGTGCTAGAATAGTATTTTCTTGCTACTTATGCATTGTTTTAGAGAAAGTTAGGAGCTGAATTACACCATGAACCAAACATAAAAGTTGTTACCGTAGTTGAGTTCTACAACTTTGCTTTAGGGTGCACAACCATGTAAAGTTTCTAGGGTATAGTTCAACTTAGGTCAAACATGCAACTTGAAAATGGTAGCTTACATTATAATCATGACTTAGAGGCCAAATTGGTCCAAGTCATGAATACCAAAGTTGTTCCATGTGACATTCTAAACATGTTTAAGGTACTCCTAGGGTCCCACAAGCATTTCACACATTAATCACATGTAAACCCTAGCCTAGGTATAAATTTAAGAGACATCACAAGTGATATAGACATGGTAGTGAAGATAGAATTTGACATACTCTTGCTCATGAATGCTCAATGATGCTTGTGCTCATAAAATGCCAATGCCAAATGCATGCTTAACACCAGGGTGTTACAGAAACTACAAAAGAATCGCCCCTCATCCTAGGGCGACCATTCCTTAGCACCGCGGTGTAACACCCAAAAATGTCAACTGCAAATTAGTAATTAATTTAGTGCATTTATTTAATTTTCTATGTATTTTTAACCTAGGCTAAATAATAAATTTTGGTTAAATAAAATTAACTATAAGGTTTAAAAATATGTTTATTACATTCATGCCAAAGCATACTATTTTTGGTTGAGTGTAGGGCTAGAATGGTTGAAGTTGAATTCAAATTCCATTTGAATTTGGCTTAGTTTTGAAAACTAGAAATGAAAAAGAATTTGATTTTGAAAAATCTTCTTTTCTTCCTTTTCTACCTAGCCCCAGGAACTGGCCTGACCTTTTCTTCTTCCCTTCCTAGCTTTGACCTGCTGGCGGCCCAACCGCCCCTCCCTTCTCTTTTCCTTCCCGCATTGGCCTGCTCTGCTCGCGGCCCGCTGCTTGCGGCCTACTTCTGCACCCACGGGCACACATGCGGCCTAGCTCGGTGCCCCAGCCTGCTTTGGCCTTCACCACAGTGCTGCGCCCGTCCGCTCTCCGTTCAACCTCGCTGCGTCACTGCCCCCACCTGTTAGCCGGCCACACCCCCTTTCCTTCCCCACGCGCTCACCTTCCTTTCTTCACCTCCGGAGATGGCATTTCCATGCTCGGCAAGTCACCGGCGCCGCACCTACATGGAAGGCGACCAAAATTGCCGGGCCCCATTCCCCTTCCTTCTACCGCAGCGCTGCCCACCTACAAAACCCGAACTAGACCCCCTCCTTCTCCCCTTTCCTCTATTCGCGCTCACGCTCTCACCGTCGCCAGCAATCCACCTCTCCCATGCCTCAATCACCATCACCGATGCCTCCCGAAGCTATGCCGTGAACCAATGCAGCCATAGGTATCTCCAATTCTTCAATTTGGCCTTGAATTGCTCAGATTCCACTCACCCACGCCATGGTTTCTCTCTCTAGTCGCCATTGTTGTCAACCCAGACTTAGGAGCCCTTCTCGGACGTCGCGCTCCCTTCCTTCTGACTCGCGGTGAGCAACTCGTTCTCCCCATGCCCTTCATTCATTGAATTGCACACTAGAACGCCGTATTGCCGAGCACCAGTTGCCACCGGCCATGGTGCCGCCATGGGATGTCGCTCCGACACATTCCTCGCCCTCGGTATTGCAACCGTTGAGTTTGTGAGCACATGTAGATTGTTTTCATGTGTTTGTTTGTCTCATGATAGCTTGAAATGCCATACCGGTGTTCGCTATCATGTTTGCCTCACCACCGGCCATGGCGGGCTCGCTAGAGGTGTTGTGCAGCGGCGGGGAATCACCTGATCACACCGGCGCCATCGAATCTATTTTGAACGGCCATGATTAGATCTTATCCTTTCAGATCATAACCGGTCCACCGTGGCCGTGGACTTGGCCCACGGTGTCGCGTCAGCATGCACCCACACCATGTGGTGCACTGTGCCACTCATACACTGCCACGCGTCAATCGAGTCTGCAGCCGTGGTCAACACGCGGTCAAGCCACGTATGTTTTGCAGATAAGCCCCTCGGTTTCTAGTGAATTAACCCACAGTCTAGTCTAGTTCCCTATTGTTTCCAGAAATAGTACGCGCAGTCCATAAACCGTGTAAATTTGGATTTTAATTGTTTTAATTCAAAAATGAGTTTGAGTTATTTACAAAAATGCCATTGCACCTTATTTCATGCATAACTTTTATGTTTTAAGTCCGATTTGAGTGATTCTTTCGCTCATGTGTTTGTAGCAGTACGTAGAATAGTTTTATAAGCTTTTCAACCTATGTTTTTACTATTTGGTTTACTGTTCTAATAGAAGTCTATTTGTATGCATGTAATGATTGGATTGATGCTTGATTGGTGCATTGGAACATGTCTAGAGGGTGAGCAGTTCGAGGTAACTGAAGACCAACAAGAGGATCAGTAGTACCAAGATAACTTTGAAGAAGGCAAGTGTACCAAAGGCCCCTTGTACCTATGAACTATACACTTCATATTCATGCATGTGTCTAAATTGAAATACCTTTAAGGACTTTACCTAGAATATTACTTGTACCACATATCCTTGTTACCTAGGGTTTGGGTGTGCATTTTGGATAGATGCTGCAGCGCATAACATAAAATAATTGTTAAAGATGACTAAAGGCACTATGAATGTGATAAAATGGATCTTTTTAGCAACAAATAGAGGGCTAGAGTATGGGGTTGAGTACTCTAGTGTCTCTCCATAAGGACTTAATCCTGAAGCGGCCACCCAGGAGGTTTCGTACAACCTCGAGTGTCATAGGGCTCTGACTTGAACCTATTAACTAGATTGTACTAGTTCATCTATAGCTTTCCGTAAGGGCAAGAGGGGGGCACTAGTTGGTATGTTTCCTTACCTGCTAGGGTGTGTGTACCATGATGCGACCACACGTGCCACTCCTAGAGGAGGGCCACATACGGCTAGATGGCTGAAACCTTAGCAGCTATGACTTGTTAGTGCGACTAGCTAAGGTTTACATAGTGAAACCCTGCCACACTTCCTAGGTAGAGGTGTTGTGGGCTTTGCAAACCCTAGCATTGGGAATCATGGCTCGGTGGGTAAAGTTGTACAATTTCTGCAGAAATATTTGACCTGTTATAACAGTTATGCTCATGTATACAAATGGTCTGGAGCCTTTATGATTAGTGGTTACTGTGGATGGATGGGAATTCATATAAACTTGATTATACACTGATATCACTTAGGAATTGGGATTGTTCACTAAAGTAGTGATTCAGGATGCTAAAACTTGATCAACTAAAATTATGAACCGTAGTCAAACCGTGTCTAGCCTTTGAGCCTCATAGATCCCTTTGATATACTTGCTAAGCATGGTGAGCATACACTTGCTTTACATTCAATGAAAATCCTAGATGGGTAATAGATAATGGGTATGAAGAGTTTTCAGAGGATGTCTAGGACTACTAGGAGATGTTTACCAGTTGGAGCCCCTTTGGCAGATTGGGTCTAGTTATTCCGCTATGATTGTAATAATGTTGCCAATGAGCAAAACTATGTATTAACATTATGACGAGATATGCGATGTAATAAGTACTTTACTTTGATATTATTATAATTTGTGATATATGTGTGTGTTTGGACATCCTAGGGCGCACATATATGAGTACTTGATTTTGCTATGCAAAATTGGGTGCGACAAATTGGTATCAGAGCTATAACTAACTGTAGAACGATCAACCTAGTTAGAAATGGACATTTTTAGGATCACATTACCTTTATTTTACTACCTTTAATTTGCTATAAATTTTTTGCTTATATTCTATTCTTTATCTGTTGCAAAAATTATTTTATTCTAATACTCAACCTTTTCATTCTTATAGATGGCCCGCACCAAGCTGACACGCCATAAGAGGACCATCGTGATGCCCACCAAGGAGGACAAGGTTCACATTCGGCAAGTGCATTCCTACACATCTGGTGGAGGCTCTGAGGAGCATGGAGGAGGAACCACCTATGGAGGTGCCCATGGGGGAACCTCTAGAGGACATGATGGATGATGAACCCATGGATGAAGAAACTAGAAGAGGGACCCATGTTTGAGGAGCCCATTGAGTAGAAGAATCTGAGGAAGAGCCCATGGAAGAGAATGGATAGGGTGGCTAGGAGGGAGGTGGTGATCCTGATGATGGAGACGATTCCGATGGTTCTGATTCTGATGATGGTGGTGATGGTGGAGATGGCAATGGAGATGAGGGTGGTGATGGAGATGGTGGTGATGAAGGAGATGGTGGAAATAATGGTGATGATGACCATGATGCATTGCTGGCTCAAGGGTGGACCATGGAGATCCACTATGATTTGCAAGGAGATGCCTACTACCACCCTAAGCTTCTCTCACTTGCACGCCGCTACCACACTAGATGCACTGTTCAGTACAGGACGGAGCATTGGACCCACCCCGACTACACCAGCTTCTGGGAGACAGAAGTGTACATCCGTGAAGGGACTCAGGTGTGCTACATCCACCACTCCATCACTGCATGGCTCACACGTGCAGCTGCCATTCGGGATGCTGCTCGATAGGCGTTGGTGGTCAATCGCGACCGCCACTTCAACGACATCGCCTAGGAGGAGGATCGTTATCTTCCCCGCCATCGGAGCGGCCTGTCTACCTACAACATCACTGCACCACTTGGAGAGGAAAACCTGAGGCTTAGGCCTACCTTGTTGTGCTTAGCTCAGACCAACACTAATTTGGACTAGGCCTTTGGATGAGTTAGATGTCATGGGGAAGGCCTACCTGCAGCTTGCCTGTGAGAATGCTACACTAAAGCAACATCAAGGAGGTCCTAATGTAGAAGCACCGGGTGTTCCTGCTTAGTCGCCCCCAAGGAACAGAGGAGAATTTGGAGACCCCAACACCAGCACCAACATCGACCCATAGGAGGAAGTCTTAAAAATATGTAATAAACACGTGTAGATACGCGAGAGAGTGTTTAGTTTCTTTTCTTTTAATGGTTGAACAATTGATACTTGTGTGGTTGGATGATTGTCATAATGAACAATGTTTGATTTGGATTTTTGGTATGATTGTGATGACTTTGTGGGCATGTCCACAGTCATTTAGTTTAAGGTTAAGGTTAAAGGATAATATGAATAAATAGGTGGGTTTCTTTTTTATCTTGCTGTCCATTCTGAGCAGTCCATATTTATCAGTTCATATCTCATGTTATAGATGTCTAATGGTCATGAAAATTTTATGGAGATAAGTAGACTTCTGCATCTTTCTTTTGGCTCTAGAATCACCTCAATACCTATTATAAATTGTGAGATACAACTGTTGTAAGTTGAGGTTTTTGTGCTGTCAGAATTCTAGAACAGTACTTCTTGTCGTCTGTTTTTGACTAAGTAAACGTCAGAATCTGAAAAAGTGTTCTAAATGAAAGTTGTAGAGAATTTCATAAGCTTTCTAGAAAGGTCAAATTAGTAATCAGATGCTAAAGATAGAGTGAGACATTCTTGTTTTAATGCACTGCTGTTTGTCCAACTCGCTGGAAAAGTTTAGAACAATTATCTTCTTGTATACCCTACATATCTCTTGTCTTGATCTTGTGATACCTACTCTTATTAGACCCTTATCTTCTAAAGATTATATATTGTGGACATATGAGACTTATATGATGTATCTACAGATGGTGAACACCAGGAGGAACAACCAGGGAGGCAAGGACTTGCCACCACCACCTCCTGTCACTATGGAGCAGCTGATGATGATGCAAACCCAGTTGCTTCAGCAGATGGCTCAGAACATGCAGAATATGGGACATAGGAATGGGAATACACCCCCTCAAGTCAGAGATAAGAGGGGAGAGTTTCTGAAAGGACATCCACCTGTCTTCAAGTACTCCACTGACCCACTCCAGACTGATGACTGGCTACGTGCTATTCAGAGGCAACTGGAGATTGCCCAATGCGATGACAAGGAGAAGGTTCTGTATGCTTCTAGATAACTGCAAGGGGCTGCACTTGATTGGTGGGACTTATTCCGCTTTGGCTGTACTAAAGCTAACCCTATCACTTGGCAAGAGTTTCGTGGTGCCTTCCGCTCTCATCATGTGCCTGCTGGACTGATGAAGCTGAAGGAGTTCTTGGCTCTCAAGTAGGGGAACATGACTATTGCTGAATATCATGACAAGTTTATACAATTGTCACAGTATGCACCTACTAAGGTGGACAAGGATGAGAAGAGGCAGGAGCTATTCATGGAAGGTTTGAATGATGGTCTCTAGTACCAACTGTTGTCTCATACTTTTGCTAGTTTCAGTAGTTGGTGGATAAGGCCTTGGTGATAGAGAACAAGCACCGCCAGATGGAGGACAAGAAGAGAAAGTTCCAAGGACAGCAATCCAGGAGCAATTCTCGTTTCCATGCCAATCCTCAACAGACTCAACCACAACAACACTATCAAGGTTAGCTCGATCTAGTCAACCACAACTAGCAACCACAGCGTGCACAGCAGTAGCAACAGCAGTATAAGGCACTAGTCTAGCGCTAGCAGCAATCCAACAATGTTCCTATGAGGAATAACGTCCCTAATGCTCCATAGAAGAATGGCGCACCAAAGGCGCCAAATGTAGTTAATGATAACAGATGTTTCAATTGTGGAGAACCAGGACATTACTCTAACAGATGCCCCAAAAAGACGACTAACATGCAGCATAACTATGTTCGGGGAAAAGTCAACCATGTGACTGCAGAAAATAGCTTAGGAGGCACCGGATGTGGTGATCGATATGTTTTCGGTCAACTCAAACTTAGATACAGTACTTTTCGATTCTGGTGCTTTGCATTCCTTCATAGAATATACTTTCATAAAGAAGCATGGTATTCCCGTATGTGTTATGAAGAAACCCATGTTAGTAAACTCACCTAGAGGGGAAATGAAAGCAAATTGGATATGCTTAGCTGCTAGTCTCAACACAAGGGGGGTAGAATTTCAAGCCAACCTTGTAGTCATAGACTCATCTGGTATTGATGTTATCTTGGGTATGGATTGGTTGAGGTCCTGGAAGGTAGTCGTTAATTATGGGAACAGTTCCGTGAGTCTTACCACTCCATCCAGAGAGAAAGTTAAGTATGTGGCAACACAGTTAGCCATAAAATCTATCGGGTTAATCAATTGGAAGGCACAACCATAGAGGATATACGGATAGTAAATGAATATCTAGATGTCTTCCCTAAGGAGTTACCAAGTATGCCACCTGAACAAGACATTGAGTTTATAATTGAACTTTTACCTAGAACTGCACCCATAGCTAAGAGACCTTATAGAATGGGAGTGAATGAATTAGCAGAACTTAAGAAATAATTAACGGAATTGCTAGATAAGGGTTATGTTCAACCTAGTTTTTTCACCTTGGGGTGCACTAGTATTGTTTGTAGGGAAGAAGGATGGTACACAAAGAATGTGCATAGATTACAGATCACTTAATGAGGTCACAATTAAGAACAAGTATCCACTGCCTAGAATCGATGACCTATTTGACTAGTTGAAAGGAGCTTGTTTGTTTTCCAAGATCGACCTCTGATATGGATACCATCAGTTGAGGATAAGACATTCTGACATTCCTAAAACTACTTTTGTGACCCTATATGGACTATATGAGTTCATAGTCATGTCCTTTGGTCTAACCAACGCACCTACTTACTTCATGTATTTGATGAACAAAGTATTCATGGAGTACCTTGACTAGTTTGTCATGGTGTTCATCGATGATATATTAGTCTACTCTAAGAATAAAGAAGAACATGAGGGACATTTGAGGTTAGTATTGCAGAAGCTTAGAGAACATCAGCTCTATGCTAAGTTTAGCAAATGTGAGTTTTGGCTAAAAGAAGTATCTTTCCTTGGTCACATAATCTCTAACAAAGGAGTAGCAGTAGATCCTAAGAAGGTTAGAGATGTGTTGAGTTGGAAGCCACCTCAGGATGTCAGTGAGATTCAGAGTTTCCTTGATATGGCTAGGTACTATAGGAGGTTTATTGAGGGATTCTATAAGTTAGCAAAACCCATGACTACTCTATTAGAGAAGAATGCCAAATTTGTATGGTCTAAGCATTGTTAGGATAGTTTTGAGGAGTTGAAGAAGACATTGACTTCTACCCTAGTGCTTGTCTTACCTAATCTTACCAAAAGCTTCTCTATTTATTGTGATGCCTCATGGCAAGGTCTAGGCTACGTTCTTATGCAAGAGGGTAGAGTTGTTGCCTATGCATCCAGACAGCTGAGAAAACATGAGTTAAATTATTCAACTCATGATCTGGAGTTAGCAGTTGTGGTACATGCTCTCAAGATTTGGAGGCATTACCTAATTGGTCATAAGTGTGAGATTTATATAGACCATAAGAGTTTGAAGTATATATTCACATGTCGGATCTGAATTTGAGGTAGCGCAGATGGCTAGAGTTAATCAAGGATTATGATTTGGAGATACACTATCACCCGAGAAAGGCTAACGTTGTAGTAGATGCTTTGAGTAGGAGGAGTTATGTGAACATGGCCTATACAACTCAGTTACCTAGAGAGTTGTGTGAGGAGTTCGAGTACCTAAATTTGAGTATTGTGGCTAACACCATGGAGTTAGAAGTAGAACGAGAGATTCATAAGGGACAGCTGAATGATGAGAGAATCAAGGATATTACTGAACATATAGTGATTGGTAAAGCCCCAAGATTCCACATGGATGATCAAGGAACAGTATGGTTTGGCAAAAGGATTTGTGTGCCAGAAGTGAAGTCTATTAGAGAGTCTATCTTGAGGGAAGCTCATGACTCGACCTATTCCATACACCTAGGGAGTACTAAAATGTATCTTGATCTTAAAGAGAGATATTGGTGGTATGGACTAAAAAGAGATGTAGCTAAATATGTGGCCATATGTGGTACATGCCAAAGAGTGAAGGCAGAGCATTAGAGGCCAGCATGTTTACTATAGCCTATGAAGATACCCGAGTGGAAATGGGAAGAAGTTGGAATGGATTTCATAGTGGGATTACCCCGTACACAGAGGGGATATGACTCTATCTAGGTAATTGTAGACCTTCTGACAAAAGTAGCACATTTCATTCCAGTCAAGACAACTTATTCTAGTGCAAAATTGGTAGAGCTATACATAGAAAGGATTGTATGTTTACATGGAGTACCAAAGAAGATTGTTTTAGATAGGGGTACATAGTTCACATCTCATTTTTGGTAGAAATTGCATGAGTCCATGGACACGAAGTTAAACTTTAGCTCAGCTTATCATCCTTAGACAGATGGGTAGACTAAGAGAACAAATCAAATCTTAGAGGATATGCTAAGAGCTTGTGCTCTATAGTACGAGACAAGTTGGGATAAGAGTTTGCCCTATGCTGAATTCTCTTATAATAATAGCTACTAGAAAAGTCTTAAGATGGCACCATTTGAGGCGTTGTATGTAGAAAGTGCAGGACACCACTGTTTTGGAATGAAAAGGGGAAAGTCAAGTCTTTGGACTAGAAGTTTTGCAACTAGCAGAGAAACAGGTACAAACAATATGGCAAAACTTGAAGGTTGCACAGTCTCGATAGAAAAGCTATGCTTACACGAGAAGAAGAGACTTGGTGTTTGAGATTGGTGACTTTGTTTATCTCAAAGTTTCACCTATGAGAGGAGTTAAGAGATTTCATACTAAGGGAAAGTTGTCACCCAGGTATGTGGGACCCTTCAAGATCATCAACAAGAGAGGAGAAGTTGCTTACCAACTGGAATTACCAGAATAGCTCTCAGGTGTTCATGATGTCTTCCATGTATCGCAACTTAAGAAATGTTTGAGAGTACCTAAGGAATAGTTACCCTTGGATGAACTGGATATCCAAGAGGATCTAACATACAAATAATATCCAGTGAGAATCTTGGAAACAACGGAGAGAATCACAAGAAGTAGGATAATAAGAATGTGCAAGGTTCAGTGGAACAGACACTATGTGGATGAGGCAACTTGGGAAAGAGAGGATGATCTGAGATCTGACTATCCCAATCTTTTTGAACCACCTAAATCTTGAGGTTGAGATTCATCTTAGGGGGTAGGTTTGTAACATCCAAAAATGTCAACTGCAAATTAGTAATTAATTTAGAGCATTTATTTAATTTTCTATGTATTTTTAACCTAGGCTAAATAATAAATTTTGGTTAAATAAAATTAACTATAAGGTTTAAAAACATGATTGTTGCATTCATGCCAACGCATACTATTTTTGGTTGAGTGTAGGGCTAGAATGGTTGAAGTTGAATTCAAATTCCATTTGAATTTGGCTTAGTTTTGAAAACTAGAAATGGAAAAGAATTTGATTTTGAAAAATATTTTTTTCTTCCTTTTCAGCCTAGCCCTAGGTACCAGCCCAGCCTTTTCTTCTTCCCTTCCCAGCTTCGACCTACTAGCGGCCTAGCCGCCCCTCCCTTCTCTTTTCCTTCCCGCATCGGCCTACTCTGCTCATGGCCCGCTGCTTGCGGCCTGCTTCTGCGCCCATGCGGCCTAGCTTAGTGCCCCGGGCAGCTTCGGCCTTCACCGTAGCGCCATGCTCGTTCGCTCTCCCTTCTCCCTCGCTACGTCACTGGCCCCACCCATTAGCTGGCCATGCCCCCTTTCCTTCCTCGTGCACTCACCTTCCTTTCTTCACCACTGGAGATGGCGTTGCCATGCTCGAAAGTCGTCGTCGCCCTGCCTACAGGGCAGGTGACCAAAATCACCGTGCCCCGCTCCCCTTCCTTCTACCATGGTGCTGTCTGCCTGCAAAACCCAAGCTAGACCCCCTCCTTCTCCCCTTTCCTCTATTTGCTCTCATGCTCTCATCGCCGCTGGCAATCCACCGCTCCTATGCCTTAATTGCCGTCACCGACGGCTCCCGGAGCTCCGTCGTGAACCGATGCAGCCATAGGTATCTCCAATTCTTTGATTTGGCCTTGAATTGCTCAGATTCCACTCACCCATTCCATGGTTTCTCTCTCTAGTCGCTGTCGTCATCGACCTAGCCTTCGAAGCCCTTCCCGAACACCGTGCTCCCTTCCTTCCAACTCACGGTGAGCTACTCATTCTCCCCATGCCCTTCGTTCATCGAATTGCGTACTAGAACACCGTATTGGTGAGCACCAGTTGCCACCGGCCATGGCGCCACCATGGGACATCGCTCTGGCATGTTCCCCGCCCTCGGTATTGCACTCGTTGAGTTTGCGAGCACGTGTTGATCATTTTTGTGTGTTTGGTTTGTCTTGGGATAGCTCGGAATGCCATACTAGTGTTCACCACAGTGTTTGCCTCGCCGCTGCCCATGGTGGGCTCGCCGGAGGTGTTGTGCAGTGGTGGGGAATCACCCGATCACATCGGCGCCATCAGATCTATTTTGAATGGCCACAATTAGATCTTACCCTTTTGGATCATAACCGGTCCACCGCGGCCGTGGACTCAGCCCACGGTGCCACATCAGCGCCACGTGGTGCACCGTGCCACTCATACACTACCATGCATCTATCCAGTCAGCAGCCGCAGTCAACACGCGGTCAAGCCATGCATGTTTTGTAGATAAGCCCCTCAATTTCGAGTGAATTAAACTCCAGTCCAGTCTAGTTCAAAATAAATACATTTCAGTCCTATTTTTATTCATTCTAATCCCTGTAGTTTCTAGAAATAGTACACGCAGTCCATAAACCATGTAAATTCAGATTTTAATTGTTTTAATTCAAAAAATAAGTTTGAGTTATTTATAGAAATGCCATTGCACCTTATTTCATGCATAACTTTTGCATTTTAAGTCAGATTTGAGTGTTTCTTTCGCTCACGTGTTCGTAGCAGTACGTAGAATAGTTTTATAAGCTTTTCAATTTATGTTTTTACTATTTGGTGTACTGTTCTAATAGAAAGTCTATTTCTATGCAAGTAACAATTGGATTGATGCTTGATTCGTGCATTGGAACACGTTTAGAGGGGGAGTAGTTCGAGGTAACTGAATACTAGTAAGAGGATCAGCAGTACTAGGATAACTTTGAAGAAGGCAAGTGTACCAGAGGCTCTTTGTACCAATGAACTATACACTTCATATTCATGCATGTGTCTAAATTGAAATACCTTTAAGGACGTTACCTAGAATATTACTTGTACCACATATCTTTGTTACCTAGGGTTTGGGTATGCATTTTGGATAGATGCTGCAGCGCATAACATAAAATAATTGTTAAACATGACTAAAGGCACTATGCAATGTGATAAAATAGAGCTTTTGAGCAACAAATAGGGGGCTAGAGTATGGGGTTGAGTACTCTAGTGCCTCTCCATAAGGACTTAATTCTAAAGTGGCCACCCATGAGGTTTTGTACAACCCTGAGTGTCATATGGCTCTGACTTTAACCTATTAACTAGATTGTACTAGCTCATCTGTAGCTTTCCATAAGGGCAAGAGGGGGGCACTAGTTGGTATGTTTCCTTACCTGCTAGGGTGTGTGTACCATGCCACGACCATGTATGCCACTCCTAGAGGAGGGCCACATACGGCTAGACGGCTGAAACCTTAGCAGCTATGACTTGTTAGTGCGACTAGCTAAGGGTTACATAGTGAAACCCTGCCACACTTCCTTGGTAGAGGTGTAGTGGGCTTTGCAAACCTTGGCATTGGGAATCATGGCTTGGTGGGTAAAGTTGTACAATTTCTACAAAAATATTTG
Source organism: Miscanthus floridulus (assembly GCF_019320115.1). Classification (NCBI taxonomy): domain Eukaryota; kingdom Viridiplantae; phylum Streptophyta; class Magnoliopsida; order Poales; family Poaceae; genus Miscanthus; species Miscanthus floridulus. The sequence continues at coordinate 144,446,670 of NC_089587.1, read as the reverse complement.
ACCTGTTATAACAGCCGTGCTCACGGATATGAGTGGTCTGGATCCTTCATGTTTAGTGGTTACTATGGATGGATGGGAATTTATATAAACTTGATTATACACTGATATCACTTGGGAATTGGGATTGTTCCCTAAAGTAGTGATTTAGGATTCTAAAACTCGATCAACTAAAATTGCGAACCATAGTCAAACCATGTCTAGCCTTTGAGCCTCATAGATCCCTTTGATATACTTACTAAGCATGGTGAGCTTACACTTGCTTTACATTCAATGAAAATCCTAGATGGGTAACAGATAATGGGTATGAAGAGTTTCCAGAGGATGTCTAGGACTACTAGGAGATGCTCACCAGTTGGAGTCCCTTTGGAAGATTGGGTCTAGTTATTCCGCTGTGATTATAATAATGTTGCCAATGAGCAAAACTATGTATTAACATTATGATGAGATATACGATGTAATAAGTACTTTACTTTGATATTATTATAATTTGTGATATATGTGTGTGTTTGGACATCCTGGGCACACATATATGAGTACTTGATTTTGCTATGCAAAATTGGGTGCGACACGTGGAAGCACAAATTGATGTTGGAGCTAGAGAAATCCGCTTCAATATCAATGGCAAAGAAGAGAAGTTTGACTTTCAACCTAGGCAAGAGCAATGCTCCATGATCCATGTCAAGTACGGGTTGAATCCACAAGGCATAAAGGAGGTTTAAATACAACCTCCACTGGTGGATAGCCTCACCAAGAAAAACAAAGTAAATAAAAAGAGGCTAGAGGCAAAGAACAACCTAAAACAAAAAGAAGAAAAGCCAAAGGTTGTTCCCACACCACCTAAGAAAATGGTGTGGAAACAAAAAGAAGAAGCTCCAAAGTCCACCACCAAAATCAAACAAAATGGTGTGGAGACAAAAAATGGTACAACCCACTTCTCCGAGCATGGATGTACCATCCTCAAGCAAGAAATGAAGAGAGAAGAGTCCTGCTCATTAGACTTAAAAATGTGAGCCCTTGCTAAAGGTAAATCGGTAGTTATCCTTTATAATTTATTAAATGAAAGTTTCTTAAAGTTCTTATATAATAAAACTATAGATCATGCTTTAAATTATGCTAAATAAAAACAATTAGTTCACCCTTCATATATCTGGAATAAAACTCACCTTGTTCCATACAAGTATGCTTTGGTTTGAGGTATGATCTTTCATGCAATCATAGTTTCATAGGCTTTTCAAATTAAGCATGGTGCTTAGGTTGATTAGCCTTCCTTGATCAAATGTAAATGTGAGGTTTAAATTTGATCATTGAACCAAAACCACTGAGGACAGACATGGATAGGGTAAATGAACATTATAAATAAAAACCATATGCAATAAATAATATACCTTCTTCGGAGTCTTCACCAAGGAACTTGCCTCGAGCTAGCTTGAGGGAGGACGCTCATAGAGGTACCTTGTATCTTTTTTGTATTTTTAATTTTCACATTTATTTTCTACATTTATTTATTTGTTAGCATTTAAGAAAATCTAAAAAAATTAAAAATACCAAAAAAATGAAATATGATAAAAACACCAAAAGTATGAATTCCATTCTCATATGTGTTTTAAGAATGTTTAGTTTCTCCTATGTTGAAATGATGAATAGATGTTCTGACTATAATTCATCTATGCCTAGGTTATAACTTAGTATTCCACAAAATTTAAGTTTGTTGGCTAAAATTGTCTCATTCCAAAACTTGAAAACTTGAGGGTTGCAAATACATGCTCCTTTTCTAAGTTGTTGCAAGTTATGATATGGTACAAACAGAATTTACTATGACTTTGTTCTAAGAAAAACTTGATATCTAGAGATTTTACTTTAAAAAATGCTAAAATCAAAAGTTCCTCAATGATTATGAATACCTACCAAGGCCATATGACATGATATTCAAATTCAAAACCTTAGTCATATGCTACTTGTTTGATCATTGAGCTCGGTCAAATTGTTGCGACCCTAGTTGAGATTCTTGCCATGCACCCATGATCAAGATACACGTACACCCATAAATAAAATGCTAACTTTTACACTGAGAGGTACACAAAAACATGCTTTTCCGTCCACTAAATAAATTACTCCATTCATTTATCATGTGTCTCTCTCTCAATTTTTTTTCATATGCCAAAATTAAAAGTATGAGCTATGCTAAAAAATAGGAAAAGAAAAATATCCATGCCAAAAGGTATGAGAGAGAAAAAAATGCATGCCAAAGAGCATGAAGAAAAGGAAAGAAAAAGAAAAGAAAGAAATAAAGATAGCCCATACTTTCAAATAAAAAGGTATTCATCCAAAAGAGAGAGTCATGATTCAAGGAGTACCAAAAATATTTGGAATTAGGAAGTTATAAAAACTCCACACACTTGCATGTCTTGATCAAAGTGTATGACTTGCATCTCCTTGAGGTCCAGTTTGTTGACTTAGCAATATATGTGATGCAAGTGTGCCCCACTTTTCATACCTACCCAAAACTCCACTCAAAGCCATTAGTGGTAGGATATGAAAAAGAAGGCAAATACCAAATTCCTTGGTGAGGTTACATACACTTTGAGCGATCATGGGAATCATTTGAGGAACTTACATTTGTTTTACAAAACTCATAAAACCTCCGAATAGATGGTTGATTAAAGAAAAAATGATTAGTAGTTCTGTTCTAACCGTTCTATCTTGCAACCACCGAAGAACTTGGAAAAGCTATGCGCCCCATAGGGATCAAGGTAAAGGGTGGATAAAAATGCCAACTTATATAAATTGCGAAAGAATACTTTGTTATAGGCATGGCACTTATGAAACATATTCATAGTAGCAACTCCTGATCAACAACCAAGTACTTAGCTATTTGCTCGAGACGAGCAAAGGTTAAGCTTGGGGAATTTGTTGGCGGTCACTAACTGTTGGCGGTGCTTAACTCACATTTCTACGACCAACATTTAAACAAAATAAAACAAATATGAATGCCAAAACATAGAATTAGGGTTTACAACTCACATTTTCATGAGTTTTGGAATATACATGTTTTGCAGGACAATATGTGAAAATTCACCAAAATACGCAATCAAGAAGGTGTAATCAAGCAAAAATGCAAAAGCCCATTCATACTTCAGAACGAGGCTGAACACCAGCACAACAGAGGCCTAGGCCCAGCCAGGAGCCCACACGCCGAAGGCAGTGGATAGGTGAGCGGCCTAGGGTGTGGCCGCACCCTTGGTGCGTCCACACTGCCCCCAGCTTCACCTGGCCCCACTAGTCTTTGGCGATGCATTAAATGCCCTAGGAGGCGGTTGCATGCGGTGTTTCCTAAAATACCTAAGCAAACCGACCATCTTCAAGCTATAAAATGAGCACCCCTCCTCACATTCAAGAGGACCATATACACATTTGAAGAAGAAGAAGAAGGGCTACACACATTCCATTAGCTTCTAGCTAGACTAGTTAGGGAGTGAGAGAGGGAAAGAGTTAGAGGAATAGCGGAGTAATGGTGCCCTCTACTTGTTGTACTCGGTGAGCCTTCTACATTGGGTGACGAAGTGCTAGATTTGTCGGGCCCCTCTACACTTGTACCTCTATGTTCGTCTTACAACTTGGAGTAAGAAGTTTGTGTTCATCTTTTAGTTTTGATCCCTTAAGTAAAGTTATCATTGTTGCTACTTACTCATGGGTTCATCATCCTCCTCATGGTGGGTGCTCTAGTAGATGTCTCCTAATAAAAATGGAAGTTCCTAGCCAATGCTCGAGTAGTAACAATTAGCATAGACGTGGTGTCTAAGCTACACATTACCTTCATTTGCCTCACATTCCACGGTTGAGGGGTAGGTGGCAGGTGGTGATAGCCCAGTCCATCCTTCATAATCCCCCACGTTTGGGTACAACAAAGAGCTAGAGGCCAAAGGTGCTTGGCAGACCAAATATAAGCCGGTGCTCAAAGTGAGTCTGTAGTAGCAAAGTTATCTTCACTTAAGGTGTCTACCCTTAGGAGAACCTCACTACCAGAGTTATCCTTCATCTTGTTCTTCTAGGTAAACTAGCCAAGAGACTACTTACACTACCGTTCCTTTGGAAAAATATGATACCTTGAATACTTTGGGGTGAAGTGCTACAACAGTACTTTCGTGCACTTGCGGACTTTTTTGCTTACGCTAAGAAGCACCAACACTAACGACAACATTCGACTACCAATTACTATCCAAAATAGAAGAAATTAACAAAATTTTGACACATATGCATTTACTTTGACATAGTTCCACTTGTATTGGAAGAAACATGTTTTGCAGGACACACATTCAAATACAAGTGGAAAACATAGCAAAATGCACAAAGCGAAAAGCGTAATGTAGAAATGCACAAAGGAAATACAATCAAAGGCCCACTCCAATGAAGAATCTAGGCCGAGTACTGACGTGGGAGGGGTCTAGGCCCATCCACCAACCCACAACGTGAAGGTGGTGCCGAGGTGGGTCGGCCTAGGTATGGCCGCAGCAGGGGTGTGGACGCACCACCCCCACCTCCTCCTAACCCCACCTTGCACAGGCGATGCATTAATGATGCTTGGGGTTAGTTTAGGCTAGTTTCCTATTTTATCTCCCCCTAAACCAACCTCTAGCTAGTATAAATAAGGGGGTAGGGCTCATTCTTCAACACACATCATTTGGAGCAACACACCTCACCTCTCTACTTGTACTCTTTTAGTTCTTAGTAGTAGTCTTTGGAGATAGCAAGAGCTACTTGGAGAGCTTGTCTCCTTAGAAGGAAAGAGAGAAGAATTTGGTATGAATACAAAGAGAATTTCTTCCATGGTCATTCTCTCATATCATTTATATAGTTGTGCTATAGAACTAGAGTATAGTTGTCTTGTTATAATCATGATTTATGAACTAGCATATTGTTTATGTGTCATGATCTTAACATGTTCAACTTCATGCTTAATCATTCATATGATTTGTATGAGAAGTAGAGCTAGGGTTAGGGTGATGGTTCATCATTTCTTTGGGTTTGCCCATATTCTTGCTTGTCAATCCATAGGGTCAGAGTCCTAGGGGGATATGGGTACTTTCCTTGTACATAGGCGTGGTGCTCGGGTACATGGGAACCTTTAGATATGATGGTATCCCATGGTTGAGGTGCAGGCAGCAGGTGGTGATAGCACTGTCCGTCCCTTGTAATCCCCCATGTCCGGGTATTGTGTAGGAGTCCTAAAGTCTCCCATGCGCTGCTAGACTAGTTCCCAGAGATCTCCCTATCTATCTCACACTTAGTCCTAACTCTAGTCATGTAACTTGTATGATCATTAACTGTTCTTTGCATGGCTATATTAGAACATACCGGCTCACACCTCCATATCTCACATAGCTCACTCTCCAAGTAGCTCTTGCTAGCTTCAAAGAGATCTCCCCGTCTATCTCACATAGCCGATAGGGAGACGGTCGTGGCTGAAGCTGCCGTGGGTTAAGCACAGGCGCAGCTCGCTAGTAAGGCATTATCATTACCATATATTCTTGTTTTGTGTGGCACCACACCTTATTAATTGCTATGGTTTTCTTGTTCTTGCTCTTTCAGCTATCATGGAGTAGCTGAATGCCACGTCCATGCTACCGGTGGGGCCAAACTTCCTTGAGCGTGTACATGCTCTGCCGATGAGGATTTGGGAGGTAATGATGCATGGCCTTTGCCATGGGGCTTCATCAGCCTTGGCTTCCACCCACCTCCATTCAGACATGGACTTGCATGCGGTGGAGCTAGGGTTCCCACCGGAGCTACCGGTCTAAAGGGCTTCATCGGATTTTTTTCCTATAGGAGCCATATGTCCATTCCAAAGGAGCCATATGTTTTTTAGTTTCTTTTGTCCATTTCTCAAGATTCCATTTTGTAGTGTTGGTGAGCCCTGAACACGCGAGGAGATCTGCCCACGCAAAAAATTGATTTTTGTCAAAAATTTTGCATCGCGTCGAGCAGTGCCGCCAACACGCACCGAAAATTAGATGTCTCTCTTTTGCCCTCTGCGTGGAAATTAGGTTTACCATGCCATCGATTTCAGACATGGGCATTTGTGGTACTATGATGGCCACATAAAAGCGCAAGGAGTTGCCATCTCCGCCTCTGCCTCCACCTCCATCTCCATTCTCCAGCCGCCACCGTCTCTCCTCCCACTCCAAATCCTAGCACCATGGCCTTCCTCTCCACTCTCTAGTCGTCCCCTCTACCACCCCTCTCTAGACCCTAGGTACCATCGACATAGCAGCTCGACTCATCAATCTCCACTCTCTAGCCACACCCTCTCTCATAGCTTTTTGAACCCTAGCCAGAGCCAGATCTCCTTTGATTCGTCGATAGCAGGTCAGCTAATGGCGGAAGGACCACCTCGATGATGGTATAGGCTAGATCCAGATCCCCTACTTCAGCACCTATCATGGCCAGTCAGATCTAAACCCTAGCTAGAGTTGGATCTGGTACCCATTCATCAACGCCGGTCGCACTAGTTCTGTGACCACAATGACAAGACGGCTGTGATAATGATGAAGCATAACCAGGGTACGTGGAGGAAGAGGTACCCAAATTCCTTTTTTATGATGTGTGCTATATTATAGTGGTTCAACCTAGGATATATAGATAGAGATGGGGTTTCATATTTTCTATAGTTGAGTGTAGCTGACAGTGCTTTATTGGATTAATGACTTCCGTATAAGCTGTAGTTACTAGTTAGGTGCTCATTTGCATACTCATGCTCTCTCTTATGTTGACATTCGCTAGAAGCTTTAGTTAATAAATACCTTTGTAATCTAGATGAACAACTACTATCTGCTTTTGAACGAGAGCAAGAGGCACAAGTCACAAAGAATCATAGGAAGACGAAAGAACCAGGGGTGGCTGTTGAGGGATTTGGTGATATAGATGAAATATATTCAGATTTACAAGATGAGCTAGTGGCCCTTGCAGTTGAGGTGCTTGTGCTACCTTGTATTGAGTTCTGGTGGGAGGGGCTAGGGGGTGGTGGGGCGTGTAGATAGCAATGCAATGCTTTGCTGTCTAGATAGCAATGCAATTTGTTGATGCTTCCTACTTAAATTTGTTTCTCACATTTCAGTGTCCGGTTCAAAGAAGCCACAGAGGAGGCTCTGCTAGTAGGACAAGAGGCAGCGCTGGTATCAGTCCTAGAGGAAGGCAATCCAAGAGATTGAAGTCAACATGACCTAGAGAGTTGACTCATGGATCTGAGAAAAACAAGCAAAACCATGCAAAAATGAAGTGCCACTAGGCTAATGGATCTTGCTCCTATGCTGTACAGCTGCAATCATTTGTAAGTGATGGTTATGTTTTATTGTTACTCTAGCCTTTGTATAAATAGAAACTCATGTGCACTATTAATAGAATCAATAGTGGCATGATCCTAAGGCCCCCTTTGGAACATAGGATTAGAAAAACATAGGAACAGGAAAAATACAAGAATATGATTGAAATGCATGTGAAAAATAGAGGAATGAAAAATAGAGGAATTTTGTTAGAAGGGGTGTTTGGTTTTGTACAGGAAAAACATAGGAAACCAATACAATGAGGTTTCACTGGATGTTTTTTCCTTTGTTTTTCCTATGAAAGTTGAAGGATAGGAAACTTTCCTATTGTTTTCCTTCCCCTATTTCTTCCAGTGAACCCAAGACCTCTATGGTGCTGGGTCCATAGGATTACTGTTGGTATAAATTAATGTAGATAGAATAATCCGTAAGCGCACGAATATTATACTGATGTAGCACTTCATCGGGAGTAAATAGTTTTATATTGAACTCAAGGAAATGTGTGTGAGAATAACCAAATCAACATATCCTAACTTCACAATCAAGGCTAGATAATAGGTGCATAGAGGAGACTACTAAGGTCTTCTAGTTCTAACTTTGGTAAGCTTTGTCTTCTATTATTCAATTCTGGGGATATTACTAGAGAAAACATAGGTAGAGTATGTTTCCTATAGTAACAAGGTCCTACTAGGCCTACTAACATGAGGAGGACTACAAAGGATTCAATGAGGCTATAAGAGTCACCCTCACGAGCTACCACCGATCTGGCAAATAGGGTACATCCATGAGTAATCGAGTCTAAGCACCACACTTGCACTATGAATACTACTTTAACCCAGGAGCTACTAGGATTAAAGTACTCAAAAGAGAGTTGCAAACCTGACAAACAATGTAAACATGATGCTTACTTGAATTAGAAGTCGATTACCAGAGAAATCTCAGAAGCAAGCTCAAGAAGAATTTGATTCCACTAGGGTACAAGCCATAGAGAGAGCACCAACAGGCCAGGTCTCCTCTGAAACTCTTCCCTCTCATTCTATCTCTCTATCTCTAATACAAGACTAGATCCTAATCTTCTCTTGTTTGCTAGCTCTGATCCTAGTGGACATATGAATTAGGGTTTCTAGCTTCTTAGCTCTCAGGATCAAATGAGGCATGCCCTGGAGTGGGGTGTAGGCAGATATATATAGCCCCATTGAATCATCCTAGACCCTTGGATCAAATCGACTTGAATAAACTATGTAGATGCATCCTAGGAGGCGGTGGAGAACCGACGTAGCATAAGGCTGATAGGTGGGACCCATAGAGGCCGAGCAATCTATAGGTGGGGCGACCGGGTGGCCCCACTTGTCAGTGGCTTGGGCCCTGCTTCCCACATTATTTACGTGGTAGAATTCCATGATTTCCTTTGACAAATAGGTCCTCCTTGATGGTTTTCTGATTAAATCCTGCCGACAACACAGGTTCACCAAAACTCATGGAATTTGTTGGTTTAAACCCCTAAGTCTATATTGGTGATCTATTTTAGCCATTTATGCAAGTTATATTGACAATTTATGATGAATGTTAACTACCGTCAACAAACTCCCCCACACTTAGGCTTTTATTCGTCCTCGATAAAAGGATGGATTACTCAAGCCATAACCTTAGGACAAGTCATCAACATTAAACTACTCCTAGTCATACATGCTCTGTAGGTTTCAAAGTGTCTATGATGAAACTTTGGGCGGTTGAAGAATGGAACAGCTTGAAATAGATCACCATCTTCCTTTAGTCAAGTCAATTGGAGAAACATTTTAAAATTTTGAAAACAAAACATAGCTTACCTTCTCCTTTTGTAGTACTCTCAAATCACTCTGTATATATGGTATTTTTGGATCCTCACCAAGGCAATGATAATTTTGCCTTCTTTTTACCTACTTTTTAAAGCTTATGTGGAGCTCAGGTGGGGATGAATATGAAAACATAGTTGCATTGCATATATTGTAAAGTCAAAATAAGGATCCAGAGAGAAAAAATGTCATACTCTTAGATCAAGATGTGCATGTGTGTGGATGTGGATATGGTGGCTATCCTAATTCTACTATGCTCCTTGAAACATATCTCTCTTGATTGAAACTTTTCTTTTCCTTTTTGAAAGCATCTAGGCCCCTAGTTGGGTTTCGGTGATTAATGACAACATGAGATTACTATGACTAATGTGTGTTTTGTAGAGATAATTAAGTTAGGTCATGGTAATGACAATTGATTGGGCAATCATGGTAGTCATGCCCCTGATGATGGAAATCGTTTTGGTTTTTAGAGGATGGATGACAAGGTGATGGACGGACTAGTTCTAAGTGTCGTTTAGTGTTGGAGAGACACTTACAGTAGTTTAGGACTTTGTTTTTCCTTTGGCCATACTATTAAGGGGGGTATGGACTAATAGCTTGACCTAGGTGAGTCTTGTGGGTTAGGTGTGGTGCACACTTGTGAAATCTAGCACTAGGTAGGTCAAGAGTAGCCCTAAGATCAATTAGAGCAAACTTCATTGACATGTGATTTAAAGTTAGAAGTGAATGGAGGATCAAATGACTGACCGGATGCTGGTTTGGATGTGATCGGATGCTGAAGGCTAAATCTGATCAGTTTATTTGATCAACTAGAGCCATCTGGTTGTGAACGAACGTTGAGTGAAAAGTGACCGAACGCTGGGTGTCTATGTTCGGTCAACTCTAGAGAGGTTCCAGAGAGGGAGTTTCCTGATCGGACACGCCCAGTTAGTACTGATTGGACGCTAGTTAGGATCCGATAACTAACCGAACGCTAAACAGTGAAGTGACCGAACTCTGGGTGCCAGTGTCTGATCAACATTAGTAAGGTTCCAAAGAGCATTTTTCGTAACCAAACGCGTCCGGTCAGTGCTGACCGGACGTAGGTCAGAGTTCGATCAGAACTTAATGGCTCTTTCTAACACAGTGGTGGGGATAACTGACCGAAGCGTCCGGTTACCCTGACCGGAGCATCCGATCACCCCGTAGAGTGATGACTCAGCCTCCAAACATTATGTTTTGAATGAGGGGGTATAAATACTTACTCGTCTCATCCAAGGGAGGTCTCTTGCCCATTTGTTTAGCAAATAAAAACCCTTGAGAGTGCAAAGGAGAGCAAGAGCCTAGTGAGGTGATTAAGATTTGAGAATCCAAGATTAAGGCCTCATTAGTACAAGGAGAGTAGCAAGTGTGCATCCACCCTTCTCATTAGGCTTGTCATGGTCAAGTGAGAGTTTGTGCTTGTTACTCTTGGTGATCGCCATCACCTAGACGGCTTGGTGGTGATTGGGAGTTTGGTGATTGTAACACCTCGGGTGTTAAAATACTAAAACATGCCATGTCATCATATGCATAGCACACCATTCATGTGTTAGTGAAATTTTTGATATGCATACACTAAAACAAGTTTACCTTTATGTTATATGTGTTTACTTGTATGGCTTGAATTGAGTTAAAATTCTTTGAATTGAATTGGATTTCCGAAAACCCTGGTTTTCAGTATTTAAATCCAACCCTGAAAACCCATTTAAAAACCTAAGCAAATTTTGGGGTTGAGTCTAAAAGCAAAAGTGTAGAGCTTGTCAAGTTATACAAAGTTTGTTTTTGGAGTTTTCAAAGTTGTTATAAAAAATTTGAAGTAATTTGAAAAGGCGTAAATTCTCGAAATGTCCCCTTTTTGAATTTAAACTTGCATTTCAAAAATGTAGACCAAATTAGGGGGTGGTTATAAAATAAAAGTTGTAGAACTTTGAATTTTGAACAACTTTTATTTTTGGAGATTTTTGAGTTGTTACATAAATTTGGGAGTAATTTGAGATTCCAATCGAGTGGCAATTTTGTAATTTTGGGGAACAGTGACCGTGGAAGGCACCTCACCGCCGGCGATCTTCTTTCTGCTTCTAGGCGTGCCCGTGGCTCTCTTCGGCTCCGTGCTAGCATGGAGAAGGCCACGGCGTGGCATCTCTTTGCTTCCTGGTCACGTTTATAGCCTAGGCGTCGTCGCCGTTCTCTTTTTCTCCTCCTCTGTTTTTCCTGTGACCGCCGTCGCTGCTCCGTTGAGCTGTGTTGTCGCCGTCGCGCGTTCCCATCCCCAGCAAAGCTTGCCACAGCTCTGCTTGTTCCTTGCACACTCATTTGACCCACCCTTGAAGCCTGACTCAGCCTGGAAATGTTGCTTGGTGCCTTTCTTCCCCGCGGCCGGCAGCGTCACCGGTGATCCCACTTCACCATGGCCAGAGCTCTGTGGTGAGCCTCTGATGTTGCGGAGTCTTACTTCAGCTTCACCATGATGCCATGGTGCTTTGTGCCCAGTTGATTAACCCTTTTGTCCACCACAGTCGCCAGATCACCGTCATTGACGACCGTTGCTCCGCTGTGGTTGCTGTGCATGCCGACCCGCCTTTCTATTGCTCCTCCGGCTTGGCCATCGACTCCAACACGTTCGGGGTGATCTCCTGGTGCTTCTTGTGCCATTTATTTAACCGCTACTAGTTCCATTTCGCCGGCATAGCGCATCCACTCCGCCGTGTCTGCCATGGTCGGTGTCGAGCTCGGTTTGAGCTGTTATCGATGCAATATGTGACACCAGTAGATGCGCCTTGTCGTGGTGATCACAGTGGTACCTTTGCCATGGCCATTGGTCTCACCGACGGCGAGAAATCGCCGGTCAACGCCGTCGTCGCCGTAGTCAGCGCGGGAGGTCGGGGATGACAGGTGGGGTTAAGGTGTCAGTGACTTAGTGTTGAAAATGGATTTTTCTATTTTGCATATTTGAATAAATAGTGTATACTTTTGTTATTTTTGTGTAGAATTAATTAGAGCTCCAAAAATTATGAAAATTTTTGTGTGACCTCTCTATAATGTATATTATTTAGGAAAAATATGAAATGTTGTTTTTCAGTACTTTTTGAATGTGATAAAATTGCTCAATTAATTAATAAATGAGTTTCCATGATTTTTCTAGGCTTTATTAATTATCCAAAAAATATGAAAATGGTTTTGCCACTTAGTTATCATGTGATGAACCTTTACAAAAATTTTGAGCTCAATTGGAACAAGTTGATTTATTTCATAATTTTGAATTAAATAATTAATTCATAAAAGCAAATAGTAACCTTTAATGATTTAGGTTTTGTTTGAATTTTTGGATTGAGTGATGACCTTGGGTCATTAGTTGGTAATGATCCTTGGCAATTGAAGTAAGTGTTACAAAAAAGGTTTAGTTAGTTTGACTTGTAACTGTACCGCGAAGTAAAGTTGTATTCAAGTTGTTAATTTTGCATCCATCATCGAGCATCATATTTTTGTATCGAGCATCATGTTAAACATGGCATTGCTACTACGTGTAGTGAACGAAGGTGGGCATGTGGTAGTTAATAAAGTTGTGGAGGAAGTTAATCTGACTGTTGAGATCGGATTTGATAATTGTGGGACGACTCCGGAACCTGACTTTTCCGCCAACCAAGGCAAGCTCCGTATGCATTTTAACCTTCCTTGCGTTTTATAAATTTCTATCGCTTTTGCTTTTATATACTGCATTAAGTGATTAGGAGTCAGGTGGAAACCTAATTGGTGCATTACTAACCTTGTTTTTCCATATCTACCTTGTTACCAGTTTAATTCGTAATGCTTAGTTGTGCTTAGCCATGCTTATACAGATAAAAGTCGGGTGATTACCTGTCATCTGCGAGTTTTACATGGATCTTAGTTTATGTTTGGTTACTTATGTTATCATGAGATATGAGCATGTGGAGTAATAAATCTAGACCGGGCGGACTCGGTGTGTGAGAGCCACAAGACGTGGAGGTCTTGTGAGCGGGTTCTTTCTACCTGTGTCGATTAAGGTCCATCCGTTGTTGAATTGCATGAGGTGAGACCTTGTAGTACTAACCACATACTCCGATAAGCCTTAACTTGGCTATTCTATTACGTGAATGGCTACTCGCGCACTAGGAGTGGAGAGATGGTGGGAATAGCGTGTACCCACATGGCAATGGGCTAGATTGGTTGAGTACTATATTCTCGGGTGGCACAGACCCATTCTTGTTTTAGGGGACCTGAGGGTAGGTTGGTATATGTAGGTCGGGGACCTGCATATGTCGTGTGGTCTAGAATTCCTAGCTGGGTGTAATCGGTTCGAATCATCGCTGCTCCTCGGTTATGGAGACTCAACTCACTATGCATCATCGTAGTTAATAACTAGAACTTGAGTAAGGATTAAGAAAGTGTTGGATATGAAGTTTCATGATCTCATTACGGATCATGTCAGCTTTGCATATGATCTTTTCGAAGATAAAAATGTTGATATAAAGAATTTTGATAAAGAGCTTTTACGCAAAAGAACTTTGACTATTGCTAAAGCCATACCTTGAATTCCTGAGTCGTCTCAGTTTTTATTCCGGTTAAGTCTTGTTGAGTACTTTTGTACTCAGGGTTCATTGACCCTTGTTGCAGGTGAGCCTCATAAGCAGGTCTGTTTTGGACCGTGCTGCATGACTATTGTTCAGGTCAATGACGTTATGTGAATGTGTGATCCTTGGGCAGGATACTTATATTGTGTGTTTATATTATGTTACTAATGCCACTCCACTACTACTATGGTTTGTAATAATTATCGAACTTAGTTTGTAAGATTTGAAACTACTGTTTTGTAAACTAAGTTATTGTAAGACTTCCACTAATTTACTCTGATGTATATATTTGAATAAATGTTGTAATACTACATTGACTCTGTAATGGGATCCTGCTCAAAAATCATGGATGATTCAGGGTTCCCCAAGGACACCTGACAGTCTTCTTAAGTTACCAGGAACATATGCATAGTCATTAGAGGTCATTGGACAGTGACAGGTGCATGTGGGTCCTATAATTTAGGAGGTTCTGCCACAGAATGGTATTAGAGCGATCGTTACAAAGTCTTTGTTGTATTTTTTTTACAAAAACTTCAAAATGATTTGGGACAAATCTATTTAACTTGTTAATTTGGTCTAAATTGCTTCTGACTTATCTTATTTCATTCTCACCATTCCTTATTTGATTAAAAAGACTTTGTGTGGTGGAGTAGTAATCTTATTATGCCTATATAATAACAACTGTTGTTTATGTACCTTTTAAGCTTTGATGTTTTTGTTCGTAAGAATGATTCATGCATCATGATTAATTCACTTGTTACTTCCTTCACCTCTGAGTCTGGGTTGGGTAGTGAGTCTGAGTTGAGTTATGTAATCCATCCTGGCTGCTCTTTAGACTTTGATCAGATTGTCTTATTTGGATTAATCTTGCTTCCTATAGTATGGCTCATACCAAGGTAACACCCCGTAAGTCTGTTGGACCCAAAGGAGTTCCTCGTCACTAGCTTGCCCCTAGGAATGATGGTGCTAGTAGCAGCAGCTCTAGGCCTGATCCCTAGGTAGAGATATAGAGGCTTACAATAAAGTTAGCTCAGGCTACTAGAGATAGGGCTGTGGATGCCATACATGTGGGAGAGTTATGGGATAGATGGAGGTGTCTCACCACCGCTCACAAGAACTACAAACATATGTTAGTTCATATGGTCGAAGGAAGGAATGAAGCTTGGCATAGGGAAGATGTAGCTAGAGCTAGAGCTAGAGCTAGAGCGCATGAGCTAGGATTTTATGTAGAAGACTTAGAAGAATATAATACTAATCTACATGAAGAAGTCCATAGGCTGAGCAACCTCCTGGATCCAAATCATGAACCTCAAGCATATGGAATGGACCCTGGTGTCATCATTGTTGATAATGATGAACTTGAAGAGGAAGAAGAAGAAAATCCAGAAGAATTAGTGATGGTCGATGAAAGTGATAATGAAGGCAGAAATGTTTCTGGAATGGATACCGATCCCGAAGTTTGAGGTGATCGAGGAGAAGAGTAGAGTTGTAAATAGTGAGATCTAGTTAAGTTAAGTAGTCTTGTGTAGGTGTGGGCTTGTGTTTAAATAAGTGAACCAATGTAATGTGTTGTAGTAAGCTCTTTTATCGTTTAATAAAGGCTTGTGAGTAAAGTTTGGTTTGTTATGAACAGATGCGTCATACACGGGGTTCGCATATTCCTGGTACTTCATAAGATGAAGATAGTATTCCTGATCTGCCACCAGTTCCATGAAATCTAGCTGATGCTATCGCCGCCCTTGTCAATGTGACTATTGAAAATGCTCAGTTGCTTCGAGAGATAGCTCAAAGTAATTAGAATATGGTACAAGGAAATTGTGGCCGCAATCATAACAGGCAGGAGGCTACGTATGTTGATTTTACATATACAAGACCACCAGTATTCACCAAGGCTGATGAACCACTGGAGGCTGATGATTGGCTTCAGACCATGGAGCAAAAATTTGATCTTATTCCATGCACGGAGATGCAGAAACCTATGTTTGCCACCCAGCAACTTAGAGGTGCAGCAGGTGCTTGGTGGGCAAATCTAGTGGCTATGCAACCAGCTGGCATTCCAATAACTTGGGCTGAGTTCTGTACTGCCTTCTGAGCCCATTATATCCTAGAGGGAGTGATGGCCATGAAGCTAGATGAGTTCCTTGCTTTGAAGCAAGGGGATCAAACAGTTATGCAATATGTGGGTAGATTCAGTCACTTGTCACAATATGCATCTGAACATGTCAATACTAATGCTAAGAAAAAGAAATGGTTCATGCGAGGTCTGAATACCAAACTACAAACAATGATGACTACATGTACCAATGTTACTTATCATGAGGCTGTAAATATTGCAATTGCTTCTGAGGAAAAGTATCGGTAGCATAAGGAGATCAAGAAGAAAAAGAGTGGGCCGTCTGGATCTTTTGGTGGAAATCAAAAGAGGCAAAAGATAATCTATCATCCAATCAATCATTATCGTCCTCCTTATCGTCCGCCATAGTTCCAAGACGGGCAACAATCAAATGTCCATCCTGCTACAACTTATCAAAATCCATAATAGACCAATGCTTCTAGGGTCCCTACTCCAACACCTTAGGGTCACAGTTATCCATGTTACAATTGTGGAAGGTCCGGTCATTTCTCCAGGGAATGTCTGTATCCCAAGCAGTCTAATCAAAATTATTAGAAGGCCCCTGCCAATCAACAACAGGGTCAAGCACAGAACAAGAACAACAATCAGAATGCTCAAAAGGGCAAAGATGAAAGGAAGATAGGACGAGTGTTCTATATTCAAGCTGGGGAAATTTCAGAAGGGGAGCCAGTGATGATGGGTATGTTTCCTGTCGCCGATCACCCTGCTGTTATGCTTTTTTATTCTGGTGCATCTCATTCATTCATCAATAGAACCTTTGTCGTAAAGCATGAAATTCTATTTGGGGAAACAAAGGAAAATTTCTTTATACAGTCGCCCAGGGGATGTCTATGTACTAAGGAAATAGTATACTAGGTACCCATAAACTTGGGTGGGCATATTTTTCCCACTACCATGATTATTTTCAAGGATAAGGATATAGATGTGATCTTGGGAATGAATTGGATGTATCAGCATAAGGCTGTTATAGATGCTTTGAATAGGACATTAAGGGTGAGTTTGCCTGATAGTAATTCTCAAATTCTTATCCAACTTCCAACCTTAAGAAGATCAGTGGGCAGAGTTTGTGCAACTTTTGTCAAGGAAATTAGAGATATCCCAGTAGTTTGTGAATTCCTTGATGTTTTCCTAAGGATTTACCCGGTCTACCAATTGATAGGGATGTTCAGTTTAACATAGAGTTAAAACCTAGAATAGCTCCGATCTCTCGGAGAGCATATAGGATGCCTCCCAAGGAATTAGCCGAGTTGAAGACTCAGTTGCAAGAGTTGATTGAGAAAGGGTTTATTCAACCTAGTTCATCACCTTGGGGATGTCCTATAATTTTTGTGAAAAAGAAAGATGAGACCCTGAGGTTATGTGTTAACTATCGTCCATTGAATGAAGTGACCATTAAGAATAAGTATGCCTTACCTCGGATAGACTTGCTTTTTGATCAACTAACCGGAGCCAAAGTTCTCCAAGATTGATTTAAGGTCAGGCTATCACCAAATCAAGATTAAGCCTGAAGATATTCCCAAAATGACATTTACCACAAGATATGGATTATATGAATACTTGGTAATGTCTTTTGGTTTGACAAATGCTCTAGTTCATTTCATGTATCTGATGAATTCAGTATTCATGCCTAAGCTAGATAAGTTTGTAGTGGTGTTTATTGATGACATTCTAGTATATTCCAAGAACAAGAAGGAATATGTGGAACATCTCAGAATTGTCCTGACCCACTTGAGAGAACATCAACTATATGCCAAATTCAGTAAGTGTGACTTCTGGCTTAAGGAAGTACAGTTTCTTGGACATGTCTTGTCAGCTAAAGGAGTTGCTGTTGATCCAAGCAAAGTTAAGGATGTGCTTGATTGGAAACCGCTAACCACTGTTCATTAGGTTTGGAGTTTTCTAGGAATGGCAGGGTATTACCGTCATTTTATTCCAGATTTCTCTAGAGTATCCAAGTCCATCACTGGGTTGTTGAAGAACCAAGCCAAGTTTGTCTAGTCATCTAATTATGAAGAAGCTTTCCAGACTTTGAAGAGATTGTTAACCACTGCACCAGTATTAGCCCAACCTGCTATTGAGAAGTCATTTGATGTTTATTGTGATGCTTCGGGTATTGGTATTGGATGTGTATTGATGCAAGAAGGCCGAATCATTGCCTATGCTTCTAGACAACTTAAGCAACATGAAGAGCACTATCCCACTCATGATCTAGAGTTAGCAGCTGTTGTCCATGCTTTGAAGATTTGGCGGCATTACCTACTTGGTAATACGTGCCATATTTATACAGATCACAAGAGTTTAAAGTATATCTTTACTCAATCGGATTTAAACATGCGATAGAGAAGATGGTTAGAATTGATTAAAGATTATGACTTAGAAGTACATTACCATCCTGGTAAAGCAAATGTGGTTGCAGATGCACTCAGTCGAAAGAGTCATTGCAATTGTCTGGCAGTAAAAAACAATGGATTTGACTTTATGCCAAGAGATGGAAAAGTTGAGTATAGAGGTAATTCAACAAGGTAGTTTGACCAATATAACTGTTGAAGCCACTATTCGAGACTAGATTATTGTTGTTCAGAAAGAAAACAAGGGTATAGTCCATATCAAAGAAAGAATCAAGAATGGGAAAGTGGAATGCTTCAAAGTAGATGATGAAGGTGCGTTATGGTTCGAGAATCACTTAGTGGTACCAAAGGTTCCTAAGTTGCGATAGTCAATTCTTGAAGAGGCACATGCTACTAGGTTATCTATTCATCTGGGAAGTAATAAGATGTACCATGACTTGAAACAGACATTTTGGTGGACCAAAATGAAGATAGAAATTGCCCGGTATATAGCAAAGTGTGATACTTGTCAAAAGGTGAAAGCTATATATTTGAGGTCTGCTGGAGAGTTATAGCCATTACCTATTCTAGTTTGGAAGTGGGAGGATATTAGTATGGACTTTATTATTGGTCTACCCAAGACATCAAAGGGCTTTGACTTAATATGGGTTATTGTAGATCGACTAACTAAGTCAACACCTTTTCTTATAGTTAAGAGTATATATCCTACTATCTAATATGCCAAGATGTATTTAGCAAGAATCATGAGCCTACATGGAGTGCCAAAGACCATAGTGTTAGATAGGGGTACATAGTTTGTCTCTAGCTTTTGGAAACAATTGCATGCTTCGATGGGTACGAAACTCCAGTATAGTATAGCTTATCACCCACAGACTGATGGTCAGACTAAAAGGGTCAATCAAGTACTGGAAGATATATTAAGATGTTGTGTTCTTAACTATTCCAATAAGTGGGATGAATGTTTGCCTTTGGTTGAGTTCTCATACAACAATAGTTATCAAGAGAGCATTAGGATGGCCCCATTTGAAGCACTCTATGGTCATAGATGTAGAACATCGCTGAGTTAGTCTGAACCCGGGGAAAGAAGGTTCTTTGGAGTTGACCTTGTGAAAGAAACAGAAGACAAGGTTAGGTAAATACAAAGTAATTTGAAGATAGCTCAGTCCTAGCAAAAGAGTTATGCAGATAAACGACGTAGACCATTGGTGTTTAACAAGGGAGATTTTGTATATCTGAAGGTATCACCAATGAAGGGAATTACCCATTTTGGTGTTAAAGGCAAGTTGGCACCTCGATATATTAGACCATTTCAAATTTTAGAGAGGTATGGAAAAGTGGCATATCGCTTGAAACTACCAGAACATCTCTCAGCTGTACATGATGTGTTCCATGTTTCTCAATTAAAGAAGTGTCTCCGAGTGCTTGAGCAGAATGTTGAAGTTGAAGGAGTGGAACTTGAACCTGATTTGACCTATTATGAATATCCTATCCGAGTTCTGGATCAGAAAGACCGTGTCACATGAAGGAGAATAATCAAGTTCTACAAGATACAATAGAATCAACATTCCAAAGAAGAAGCTACTTGGGAATCCAAAGATTACTTGCTAGAAAAGTTTTTGGAGTTTCTTGTGTCAATATAGAGTAATGTTAGTTAAGCTCGGTCGTTACTAATTGTGTTTTGTAAAGAGACCTTAGCTGTTTTATGGATAGGTTTTGTATGTGTTCGCTCGACACATTTCCTTTTCCATTACTTACCCTATGACTTTGAATCTCGGGACGAGATTTCTTTTAGGGGGAAGGATTGTAACACCTTGGGTGTTTAAATACTAAAACATGACATGTCATCATATGCATAGCACACCATTCATGTGTTAGTGAAAATTTTGATATGCATACACTAAAACAAGTTTACCTTTATGTTATATGTGTTGACTTGTATGGCTTGAATTGAGTTAAAATTCTTTGAATTGAATTGGATTTCCGTAAACCCTGATTTTCAGTATTTAAATCCTACCCTAAAAACCCATTTAAAAACCTAAGCAAATTTTGGGGTTGAGTCTAAAAGCAAAAGTGTAGAGCTTGTCAAGTTATACAAAGTTTGTTTTTGGAGTTTTCAAAGTTGTTATGAAAAATTTGTAGTAATTTGAAAAGGCGTAAATTCTCGAAATGTCCCCTTTTTGAATTTAAACTTTCATTTCAAAATGTAGATCAAATTAGGAGGTGGTTATAAAAGCAAAGTTATAGAACTTTGAATTTTGAACCACTTTTATTTTTGAAGATTTTTGAGTTGTTACATAAATTTGGGAGTAATTTAAGATTCAAATCGAGTGGCAATTTTGTAATTTTGGGGAACAGTGACCGTGGAAGCCACCTCACCGCCGCCGATCTTCTTTCTGCTTCCAAGCGCGCTCGTGGCTCTCTTCAGCTCCGTGCTAGTGTGGAGAAGGCCGCAGCGTGGCTTCTCTTTGCTTCCTGGTCGCGTTTATAGCCCAGGCGTCGTCGCCGTTCTCTTTTTCTCCTCTGTTTTTCTCGTCACCGCCGCCGCTGCTCCGTTAAGCTGTGTCGTCGCCGTCTCGCGTTCCCATGCCCAGCAAAGCTTGCCATAGCTCCTCTTGTTCCTTGCACACTCAGTTGACCCACCCTTGAAGCCTGACTTAGCCTAGAAATGTCGCTTGGTGCCTTTCTTCCCCATGGCCGGCAGCATCACCGGTGATCCCGCTTCACCGTGGCCAGAGCTCTGTGGTGAGCCTCTGTCGTTGCGGAGTCTTGCTTCAGCTTCACCATGATGCCATGGTGCTTTGTGCCTAGTTGAGTAACCCTTTTGTCCAATGCAGTCACCGGATCACCGTCACCCACGACCATTGCTCCATCGTGGTTGCTGTGCACGCCGACCCGCCTTTCTGTTGCTCCTCCGGCTCGGCCATCAACTCCAACACGTTCAGGGTGAGCTCCTGGTGCTTCCTATACCATTTATTTAATCACTACCGGTTCTATTTCACTGGCATAGCACAGCCGCTCTGTCGTGTCTGCCATGGTCGGCGTCGAGCTCGGTTTGAGTTGTTATCGATGCAATCTGTGACACTAGTAGATGCGCCTTGTCATGGTGATCACAGTGGTACCTTTGCCATCACCATTGGTCTCACCGGCGGCGAGAAATTGTCGGTCAGCGCCATCGTCGCCGTAGTCAGCGCGGGAGGTCGGGGATGATAGGTGGGGTCAAGGTGTCAGTGACTCCGTGTTGAAAATGGATTTTTCTATTTTGCAGATTTGAATAAATAGTGTATACTTTTGTTATTTTTGTGTAGAACTAATTAGAGCTCCAAAAATTATGAAAATTTTTGTGTGACCTCTCTGTGATGTATATTATTTAGGAAAAATATGAAATGTTGTTTTTCAGTACTTTTTGAATGTGATAAAAATTGCTCAATTAATTAATAAATGAGTTTCCATGATATTTCTAGGCTTTATTAATTATCCAAAAATTATGAAAATGGTTTTGCCACTTAGTTATCATGTGATGAACCTTTACAAAAATTTGAGCTCAATTGGAACAAGTTGATTTATTTCATAATTTTGAATTAAATAATTAATTCATAAAAGCAAATAGTAACCTTTAATGATTTGGGTTTTGTTTAAATTTTTGGATTGAGTGATGACCTTGGGTCATTAGTTGGTAATGATCATTAGCAATTGAAGTAAGGGTTATGAAAAAGGTTTAGTTAGTTTGACTTGTAACTGTACCGCGAAGTAAAGTTGTATTCAAGTTGTTAATTTTGCATCCATCATCGAGCATCATATTTTTGTATCTCGCATCATGTTAAACATGGCATTGCTACTATGTGTAGTGAACGAAGGTGAGCACGTTGTAGTTAATCAAGTTGCGGAGGAAGTTAATCTGTCTATTGAGGTCAGATTTGATAATTGTGGGAAGACTCCAGAACCTGACTTTTCTGCTAACCAAGGCAAGCCCCAGATGCATTTTAACCTACCTTGCATTTTATAAATTTCTATCGCTTTTGCTTTTATATACTACATTAAGTGATTAGGAGTCAGGTGGAAACCTAATTGGTGCATTACCAACCTTGTTTTTCCATATCTACCTAGTTACCAGTTTAATTCGTAATGCTTAGTTGTGCTTAGCCATGCTTATACAGATAAAAGTCGGGTGATTACCTGTCATCTGCGAGTTTTACATGGATCTTAGTTTACGTTTGGTTACTTATGTTATCATGAGATATGAGCATGTGGAGTAATAAATCTAGACCTGGCAGACTCGGTGTGTGACAGCCACAAGACATGGAGGTCTTGTGAGCGGGTTCTTTCCGCCTGTGTCGATTAAGGTCCATCCATTATTGAATTGCATGAGGTGAGACCTTGTAGTACTAACCACATACTCCGGTAAGCCTTAACTCGGCTATTTTATTACGAGAATGGCTACTCGCGCACTAGGAGTGGAGAGATGGCGGGAATAGCGTGTACCCACATGGCAATGGGCTGGATTGGTGGAGTACTGTGTTCTCGGGTGGCGTGGACCTATTCTTGTTTTCGAGGACCTGAGGGTAGGTTGGTATATGTAGGTCGGGGACCTGCATATGTCATGTGGTCTGGAATTCCTAGCTAGGTTTAATCGGTTCGAATCATCGCTGCTCCTCGGTTATGGAGACTCAACTCACTATTCATCATCGTAGTTAATAACTGGAACTTGAGTAAGGATTGAGAAAGTGTTGAATATTAAGTTTCATGATCTCATTATAGATCATGTTTGCTTTGTATATGATCTTTTCGAAGATAAAAATGTTCATATAAAGAATTTTGGTAAAGAGCTTTTACGCA
This sequence comes from Miscanthus floridulus, assembly GCF_019320115.1. Taxonomy (NCBI): domain Eukaryota; kingdom Viridiplantae; phylum Streptophyta; class Magnoliopsida; order Poales; family Poaceae; genus Miscanthus; species Miscanthus floridulus. Next base: position 144,423,597 of record NC_089587.1, on the reverse strand, counting down.
AAAGAACTTTGACTATTGCTAAAGACATACCTTGAATTCCTGAGCCTGCATTCCTAAGTCGTCTCAGTTTTTATTCTGGTTAAGTCTTGTTGAGTACTTTTGTACTCAGGGTTTGTTGACCCTTGTTGCAGGTGAGCCTCATGAGCAGGTCTATTTTGGACCGTGCTACATGACTTTGTTCTGGTCGATGACGTTATGTGAATGTGTGATCCTTGGGCAGGATACTTATATTGTGTGTTTATATTATGTTACTAATGCCACTCCACTACTACTATGGTTTGTAATAATTATCGAACTTAGTTTGTAAGATTTGAAACTACTATTTTGTAAACTAAGTTATTGTAAGACTTCCGCTAATTTACTCTGATGTAGATATTTGAATAAATGTTGTAATAATGCAATGACTCTGTAATGGGATCCTACTTAGAAATTGTGGATGATTCGGGGTTCCCCGAGGACACCCAACAGTCTTCTTAAGTTACTAGGAACATATGCATAGTCGTCAGAGGTCGTTGGACAGTGACAGGTGCATGTGGGTCCTATAATTTAGGAGGTTCTGCCATAGTGATCTTCTGGCGGAGCTTGTGGATGACCCAACTTAAGTTGTGAGCGGTTGTGGGTGATTCACCATGACGTAGTGTTGAAGAATCAGCCCGTAGAGAGCACTTGATCCTTGTGCAGATCAAGGGAGAGCTACATGCTTGCATGGGTGCTCCAATGAGGACAAGTGGGGAGTGTTGACTCTCTGATACCCTAGCAAAACATCATCGCATTCCTTTCCCTCTCTTTACTTTAATATTTATATTTGAGCAATTCATTTCTTGTCTTTACATTCCTAGAATTGCCATGCTAGAGTAGGATTGGAACTTAGGGTGCTAAACTTTTGTGTGGTAGATCAATAGAATCACATTCTAGGCACATGGCATGAAGTGGGCTAAGTGTAGGACTTAATTATTGCAAAGAATTTAGAATTAGCCCAATTCACCCCCTTCTTAGGCATCATGATCCTTTCAATTGGTATCAGAGCATCATGCTCGCTAAATTAGGCTTAACCGCCTAGAGAAAGATGTCTCACGGAGATGGACCTCCTCCTATCTTTGAGGGAGATGACTTTCCTTATTGGAAAATCTGCATGGAGGCTTATTTAGAAGCTTTAGATGTTGGAATTCTTAGAGCCGCCTCACAAGGCTTCTCAAAACCTAAGGATCCCATGCACCTTCAAGGCGATGAAGTTAATTACAAAAAATGGAATGCAAAGGCTAGAAACACCATCTTTAGAGGCTTTTGCAAAGATGTTTTTAACCGTGCGCGGAACCACAAGGACGCCCATGCACTATGGTTGGACATTTGTGCACTCCATGAGGGAACAAAGAGTGATCGTGAGGAATGCTATCATCTTGTTATGAAAAAAGCTTAATTCATTTGTGATGCTTCCTTAAGAAAGTGCTAATGAGATGTACTCATGCTTGAATGTTCTTGTAGAGGAAGTTAATGGGCTAGGACTTACACAAATGCAACCCTCTGATGTTGTAAGAAAAATCTTGAGTGTCCTCCCCATTGACAAATATGGGCATATTGTGACCGTGCTTCGTCAAGGTGATCTTTCCACCACTACACCAACTCAAATATTAGGAAAGATCAATGCACATGAGATGTATATGCACATCACACCATAAGATGACTCTTCTTCCACCAAGAAGAAAGACCTAGCATTCAAGGCTAGCCAAGAGAACAAGGGCAAAGCAAGAGTTGAACATGAGAGCTCAAGTGATGATGAAATTGATGATGCAAGTCTTGCTCTCATGGTGAGAAGAACCGCCAAGATGCTTAAGAAGCTCAACAAGAACGGTGTCAAGTTTGATGGCAAGAAGAAGTTCTTCACTAGCAATAGAAGGAAGCCAATCTCTGAGATGGATTGCTATAATTGTGGAGAACTTGGTCATCTAGCTCATCAATACCCCAAGCCCAAGAAAGACAAGTATAGGAAGAAGTACAAGGGCAAGAAAGATGACTCAAGTGATAAAGATAATGATGAGAAGAAGAAAAATAAGCCATACAAGAAGAAGGATGGCAAGAAGAAGAAGAATGGCAAGGCATACATCATTGGTGATTGGCTCACGGATATTGATTCATCAAGTTGCTCATCCGATGACGATAGTGAGAACAAGAAGGTGGCCGCTATTGTGATTGACTCTTCACTATCTTCATCGACACCACCGCCATCATCCTCTACACACCTATGCCTTATGGCCAAGGGTGAACGTAAGGTACAAAATGATGATGATAGTAGTGGTGATGATCATGCTAGCAATGATGATAGTGATAGTGATTATGAATTTGAATCACCTTTATATGATGATCTTATCAAGTTGCTAAACCAATATACTAAAATCATTAGAAAGACAAGAGCTAAAAATGAAAAGCTAAAACTTGAGAAGGACTCACTCTTAGCTAAATGTGACATAGCTGAAAAAGCTAGTGTTGAGCTTAGAGAAGAAAACAAAATTATGTCATACAAACTCAAGGAGCTCAAATCATCTAAAAAAGAGCTTAAAGAAAAACATGATAAACTTGGGGGGATACATAATGAGCTCACCACTAGCTACAAAATACTAAAAGAAGAGTACACAAATCTCAAAGTCAATCATGATAATCTTATTGTCTCTCAAGGGTTATTATACAATGAGCCACATGATGCTACTAATGATGTTGTTAAGATTGATATAGCTACTTCATGTGATGATTTGATTATTGAGGGCATTGAGCAAGGTTCTAGTAGCAAAGGCAACAAGTGATTGAGTCCAGCAACTATGATGAGTATGTCAAGATCAAGAATGAAAATGAGAAGCTTAAGAAAGATCTTGAAAAGCTATCAACCACCAACACCATTGTGATAGAGAACCTTGACCATGATTGTGATCTAGCTCTTGAGAAAGAGAAGCTTAAAGAAGAGAACAAGAGACTCAAGATGGAGAAAAATCATGATGAACTCAAAGAAGAGAACTAGAAGCTTAAGTTGGAGAAAGAACATCTCAAGACCGGCTTGAGCAAGTTCACAAGAGGCCAACATCTTCAAAGTGAGCTACTCATGAACACCATAATGAAGATGGATAGAAGTGGTATTGGGTATTTGGCAAATCAAGAGAAGAAGGCTCAAGCTCAACATCAATAACAACACAAGTCAAAGCCAAAGCCAAAGAGATGTTTTGAATGTGGACAAGAAGGTCACTTTGCCCATGAGTGTCAAACTCCACCACCACAACCCTTGCCCAAGCAAGCTAGACCCTTTGCTTTCAATGTTCATTACATGCTTAGGAAGGACTCTAGTGGAAAAATGAAAGTCATGTTCTTAGGACCTCCCAATAAGAATAGGCCTAAGAAAATTTGGGTTGTAAAGTCACTTGTTGAGAAAGTCAAGGGCCCTCAGCAAGTTTGGGTCCCTAAACAAGCTTGATCTCTTGTGTGCAGGTGAACTACAAGACCGGTGGAAGTTATTGTTTAATTGATAGTGGTTGCACTCAACATATGACCGGTGATCCTTGTATATTCACCTCACTAGATGAAGAAGTAGATGGCCAAGAAAGAATTACATTTGGTGAGAATGCAAAGGGCAAAGTTCAAGGATTGGGCAAAGTGGGAATATCAAATGATTATTCAATCTCAAATGTGCTATATGTTGCTTCATTGAGCTTCAACTTGCTATCCATTGGTTAATTGTGTGATCTTGGCTTTGAATGGTTGTTTATCAAGAAGGAAGTGGTTGTATCTAATAAAGATGATGATCAAGTGATATTCAAGGGTTTTTGGTACAACAACCTATATCTAGTGGATTTCACCTCCAAAGATGCTAACTTGAAGACATGCCTATTCACCAAAATATCACTTGGGTGGCTATGGCATAGAAGACTTGCTCATGTTGGGATGAGCTCACTTAAGAAGCTTATGAAGAATGAATTGGTTAGAGGGTTGAAGGATGTGAAATTTGTGAAGGACAAGCTTTGTAGTTCATGTCAAGCCGGCAAGCAAGTTGCAAACACTCATCCTATGAAAGCATACATGTCAACAACAAGAGTGCTAGAGCTCCTTCACATGGACTTATTTGGACCAACAGCCTACAAGAGTTTGGGAGGAAATTTCTATTGTCTTGTGATTGTTGATGAGTACTCTAGATATACATGGGTGTTCTTCCTTCATGACAAGACCAAAGTTGCATCATGTTTTAAGAAGTTTGCCAAGAGAGCACAAAATGAATTTGAAGTGAAGCCCAAGAAGATTAGAAGTGACAATAGAAAGGAATTTGACAACACAAACACTAAAGATTATTGTGATGAAGTTGGAATCAAGCATGAAGTCTCCGCAACATATACTCCTCAACAAAATGGTGTAGTAGAGAGAAAGAACCGAACACTTATCACACTTGCAACAACAATGTTTGATGAGTACAATACACCCAAAGCTCTATGGGCGGAAGCTATCAACACCGCATGTTATGCATCCAACCACCCATTCCTTCAAAAGTTTCTTGGCAAGACACCTTACGAGTTGCTCAATGGGAAGAAGCCAGATATCTCATTCTTCTAGGTGTTTGGTTGCAAATGCTACATCTACAAGAAGCGGCAACACCTAGGGAAGTTTCAAAGACGTTGTGATATTGGCTTTCTTGTTGGTTACTCATGAAAGTACAAAGCATATCAAGTATTTAATCATGCCATCGGCTTGGTTGAAGAAACATATGATGTGGAATTTGATGAATCTAATGGCTCCCAGGGAGCACAAGAGAATCTCTATGATGTTGGTGATGAACCATTGAGGGAGGCCATGAAGAATATTCTAGTAGGAGATATCAAGCCTAAAGATGATGAAGATGATGTACAAGTGATTGATCCACCTTCTTCATCAAATGTGCCACAGGATGGTGATAAAGATGGGAGAGTAGAAAATGAAGATACCCATGTCTCTCATGATCAAATGGTGGCACAAGCTCAAGATGTTGATGCTCCATAACCTCCCCCTTAGGTTGTTGATAGAAGAAATTCACCTCTACTACAAGCACATCCAAAAGATCTCATCATAGGGAGTCCTTCAAAGGGTGTAATGACTCACTTTCAAAAACTTGCTTCATTTATTGAACATCACTCTTTTGTCTCTTGTGTTGAACCTAAGAATGTAGAAGAAGCTCTTCAAGATTCAGATTGGATAAATGCCATGCATAAAGAGTTGAACAACTTCACTCAAAATGAAGTTTGGACTCTTGAAGAGAGACCACAAGGTGCAAGAGTCATTAGAATAAAGTGGGTGTTCTACAACAAGCAAGATGATCAAGGCATTGTGGTAAAGAATAAGGTAAGACTAGTTGCAAAGGGGTTCTCTCAAGTTGAATGGTTGGATTTTGGAGAGACCTTTGCACCGGTTGTAAGACTTGAAGCCATTCGTATCCTCCTTGCATATGCATCCCATCATGAAATGAAATTATATCAAATAAATGTTAAAAGTGCATTTTTAAATGGCTTCATAAATGAACTAGTCTATGTTGATCAACCTCTCGGGTTTGAAGACCCTAGATATCCTAATCATGTGTATAGGTTGTCCAAGGCACTATATGGGCTTAAGCAAGCCCTAAGAGCTTGGTATGGCGCCTTTGGAATTTCCTCATTGAGAAGGGCTTTACCATTGGGAAGGTCGACACCATACTATTCACCAAGAAGCTTGATGGAGAGATCTTCATTTGCCAAGTATATGTTGATGATATCATATTTGTCTCTTCAAATGAAGACTATTACAAAGAGTTTGGTGAATTGATGTCGAAGGAGTTCGAGATGTCAATGATTGGAGAGCTTACATTCTTTCTTGGTTTTCAAGTCAAGCAAATGAGAGAATGGATTTTCATCTCTCAAGAAAAGTATACCAAGGACCTTCTCAAAAGGTTCAATATGGATGAATGTAAGCCAATCAAGACACCAATACCATCTAATGGACATCTTGACCTAGATGAGGGAGGTAAAATGGTTTATCATACTCTTTACCGCTCTATGATTGGTAGCTTGTTATATTTGACTGCATCTAGGCCCGACATCATGTTTAGTGTGTGTATGTGTGCTAGATTTCAAGCTAATCCTAAGGAAACTCATTTGGTTGCCGTTAAAAGAATCCTTAGGTACCTTAAGCACACACCAAGCATTGGTCTTTGGTATCCCAAAGGAGCTAGATTTCAACTAGTTGGCTATTCTGATTTGGATTATACCAGTTGCAAAATTGATAGGAAAAGCACATCCAGAGGGTGCCATTTGCTTGGTAGATCACTAGTGTCTTGGTCCTATAAGAAGCAAAATAGTGTGGCTTTGTCCACCGCCGAAGCGGAATACATTGCCGCGGTTGCTTGTTGTCCACAAAAACTTTACATGAAGCAAACTTTGCTAGACTATGGTGTAGTTCTAGAAAAGGTACCTCTTTTGTGTGATAATGAGAGTGTAGTAAAACTTGCTAATAATCTGGTTCAACACTCTCACACCAAGCATATAGATATCTGCCATCACTTTCTTAGAGATCATGTTGCTAAAAATGATATATCTCTAGAATGTGTAAGGACCGAGGATCAATTGGCGGATATCTTCACTAAACCGTTAGATAAGGCTACATTTTTTCGGTTGAGGAATGAGCTCAATGTGCTTGATTTTAGTAACTTCACTAGAAAATGAGCTTGTGTTGTTCCTTGCATTGCATTGTAATATACAACATGTTTAATTTTTGGTAATGCACTTAGGGCTTGTCTAACATGGTTAAGATAACCACTGAAAAGCGTGTGAAGAAGCTTAACCTTGGATCAAACTTAACAAGCAACTAGAATTACTTTTAAGTATTGCATTGCATATGCATGTGTGTTGTTTTGTTGTTTCCTTTCAATTATCCTTTTATTGCCTATTTTCTTAAAAATAATTATAGCCTAAGGCAAAATATTTAAAAAAAATTGAGGGTTTGAGAGAGGTCACTCACATCAGTCCTAATTGGTGTTTATTTGGGTCTTATTAAGGTTGGGACTTGATTGGGAACAGGCAACGCGAAGGAACATTGAAGATTCGCTGAAAAAAGGCAACTGGACGCTGCACCGGACTCTAGATTCTAGCGTCTGGTCAGTTCATAGGAGGTGAACAGAAGTGCATAGGAGTGACCGAACGCTGAAAGGGTGATCATCCTACGTCCGGTGTGAAGGTGTCTCTACATTTGGTCAATGAAAGAAGAAGCTATCTAAACCAACTGGACTCTGCATGCATCCGATCATGTGGGACCGGACATGTCCGGTCATGACTTGAGGGGTTTTGGACCTCTCTGTTGTCGACTGGACTCTAGGTGGCAGCATCTGATCGTTGCCACCGGTGTGTCCGGTCAGTTGAAATCATGTGAATCTCAAACTATATTTCGTTTCCTTGTCTAACATGGGGGGCCACCATATTTATATCTAATCACCATACGTGTCTGTGCTGCCCTAATCTGATGCTGCCTCCATCTCACAACCTCACCCATGCCGCCATCGCCCAAATGTCACACACTGTGCCCTAGCCACGCATCCACCGCCTCACCCGCTCTGTGCTCCAGTGCTCACCATCACGCCACCACATAGTTGCACCCGCGCCACCTCGGCATTGCCACCATGCTGCTCTGCTCCACTGTGCCCACTACATCCATGCCCATGCTACGCTCATGCCAACCTCGCCCACGCCACCACGCCCATGTAGTGCCACCGCGCTACAGCGCCTCTATCTTGTCATGCCCTAGCCATGCCAGCATTGCAAAAGCCGTGCCTCCTCAACTATTGTACCGACTCACGTTGCTGGAACCCTAACCCTAGCCATTGCCGACCCGGTGGTGCCCCGTGGTTCATTCCTTTGCTGATCGGTCGCCGGTTCATCAGGTAGCAAGCCATTGCCTCTAATTTTGTATCTACTACTTGCTTCTTTGGGTTTCATACCTCTAGATGTATATTGTGATTATTTATATATCCTATCTATTCCATCGTGTAGTGAGTTGGTGTTCTTGAGGTTGTTTTGATAGTGGCCAGTTAACTTGGGGCCAAGCCTATGAGTATGGATCAAGGCCAAGCCTCACGAGTGTTAGTTGGTAGTTGGTTCTTGTCCATGGTAATAATTCTCTTTAGATCTAATAGTGGCATGAGTCAAGAATGTCGAAGGTGGTCCTAGTGATGAGGATCCAAGGCCTCCACCTCACCTAACTGCTCAAGAGAAGGGGAAGGCAAAAAAGACCACAACAAAGAAGCAGAAGCTTGTTGATGTGGAGACTAAGAGAGTAGCAGTAGTGGTAGCTGCCACTGAGTGAGTGGAGAGAGGAGGAGCTAGGAGTGGTGTCCGTATTGGTGATCTACTATCACTAGCTTAGAGGGCCGCTGTTGAGAGGGTTGAGAGTCTTCATGGTAGTCTAGCTAGGACTGTCATGCTTTGAGGATGGCATGTCATTTTAGAGGAGAGTCAGCCTCAGGGGGAGACTATTGAGCAGCCAACACAGCCAGTAGAGCCATCAGAGGATACTTAGTAGGCAGAGCAGACTAAGGAGACACAGTAGGCAGCACAACCATAGCTTTGACGCTCTGGTCATACATGTACTCAGGTGTAGCCGAGGCCTAAGACATAGAGGAGGGGTTGTCGTCCACCTCCCAGACCATAGGGTCCGCCTCTGATGACTCACCTTGACCTAAGCGCAACCACAACCAAGCAGGTGCAGCAGCTCCATTTCGTGCTATTTGAGGACTAGTTTCCACCAAGGCGGGATGAGCGTGCTTTAGAGCACTTCTATACAGTACTGTAGGAGGATTTCGATAATGCTTATCTAAATAGTGGAGTTGCTTTCAGATCTTAGAGAGTTTGCTCCATAGTGTCACTTGTTGCAGCAGTAGGCGATCAGATCCGCCCTCACCTCTCATATCTACCAGGGTTGATAGAGCTTCTTGGATGGACTGGCCGCTATGTTCCATCATGGGTCCATGAGTTCTACTCTTCACTTTGGATTGACCCGAGGCACAGATTCATACACTTTGCATTCAGAGGCTGTGACCATAGGCTCCAGAGCTTAAGAGTCAGAGAGATTCCTAGGATTCTAGAGTCACCCATTCACCTTCATGAGGTTTACTATGGTCATACAGAGCCTCCCAGATGTCCTCATGGTGGTCTTGTGCCTCCTACATTCCTTGTCAAACCATGCTTCACAGAGCCATTTGGTGAGGGGTCGAGCAGGACACTACAAAACCTTACTCCTATAGCTTGGCTACTTGATGCTATCATGAGGAGGACTCTGCTCTCGAGGTGGGTTACCATGAGGGTTTGACTTGCATTCAGTTGTGGTTGGTGAACTCTCTGGAGCAATAGACCATATTTGATATTTAGGATGTCATACTTTCAGAGATGGAGGACACACTTGTAGAGGGTTTCAGATGCCATCAACAACTACCTTATGCTCACTGGATCACCTTCTTGATTCAAAAGGCAGTTAAATAGAAGTCCCCAAAGATGATGGCTAAGTACACAGGTGCTACTACTGAGTTTCCTCCATATAACATGACTCAGATGCTATGTCATAGTAGTGTGAGGACACCTTGCTAGCCGAGCCATCGCCTAGAGGTCCTAGAGACAGCAGCCTAGTAGGATGAGATCATTAGGGACATTGTAGCGATAGAGGAGGAGCAGCTAGATGCTCAGCAGGAGGGTGTGCCTGAGATCGACCCTAGTGATAGCTCAGATGATGATTATAAGACTATTCCTCATATGCCTCCTCGACCACACGATTGAGAGGCTAGTGGCTCCAGCTCAGTTCCACCACAGCCACCGTAGACAGATCTAGCTCTCCTAGCAGTACTTCAGCGGATGAGGCTGGACCAGGCATGCCAGGTATAGGAGACAGCAGCCACACTTGCCTAGGTTCAGGCTTGACAGGATGAGTTCTAGAGGCAGCAGCAGGCCATGCAGCAGCAGCAACTTATGATCTAGCAGCAGTTACTTGGTTTCATGTAGCATGTCTTTACTGCTATCAGGGTGGCTCCTCCATAGTCTACACCTCATATCGGCCAGCCTGCCACCACTTCAGTGACTCTAGCTATACAACCTAGTGGGCTTCAGAGTCAGGGACAACTAGCTACTCAGTTTGCTTCACCTATAGAGCAGGTGTCCTAGTAGTTTGCTTCGCTAGTGATAGTCTAGGGTCCTCACTTCACTCCTATTGTTACGGGCTTCACTTTGCCTTAGTGTTCCTTAGTGCTAGTATCTAACACCCTAGTCTCTAGGAGCCTCCGTGCTACTTTTAGTGAGCTTATAGGGTAGTCTACACTACCAAAGTTGCGAGTCCCTGTCCCTGTCCCTACCATAGTTGCTCTAGTTACTGGGACTACTAAGATGCTCCCGTCGTCTATTGCATCATCAAAGCCACCTCCTATAGTGATACTTCTAGACTCACAGGCTGCGCTAGTTCCTGAGCAGACCTAGACCGCTTTGCCTTCACTTCCAGCGATAGAGGGTTAGACCGCTCAGAGCTCAGGGTCAAAGGATCCTGCTGCTCAGTTCTAGATTTCTCACCGCATGTCAGCGCCCGACTCGACTGCCCCAGTCCCACCATCTGACCCTTAGGTTTTGGTGCTTGACACCAAAGGGGGAGAGGGATCGAGTATGTTAGATCTAGGGGGAGCAGTACATCTAGGGGGAGCAAGTGATTCATTATGTTTTGTCTCTTTATGTGTGATACATTATGCATTCACGTTTACCTTCATGCATTGCATTACATACTTATGGTGGTGATACTTATGTGACATGTGTGCTCTCTACTTTGATTTATATATATGTCATGTCACTTGGTTATGCTCATTTGATTTGCTTCAATGTTTTACTCTGATTCAAATGAGCTTTACTTTATGTACTCTTGCTTAATTCATATCTATTGAGTACACCATGTTGGCTTGGGTCATATAAGCATGTCTAACTCCTTTGCTCTTATTGTCAAAAGCTTATATGAACCAAGCATGTTGAAAGCCTCATCTCTTTTACATACTCGAGGTTGTGTTGTCATCAATCACCAAAAAGGGGGAGATTGAAAGCATTTAGGCCCCTAGTTGGGTTTTAGTGATTAATGACAACATGAGATTACTATGACTAACATGTGTTTTGCAAAGGCAATTAAGTTAGGTCATGGTAATTGCAATTGATTGGGCAATCATGGTAGTGATGCCCTTGACGATGGAAATCATTTCAGTTTTCAAAGGATGGACGACAAGGTTAAGGACAAACTAGTTCTAAGTGTTGTTTGGTGATTGAGAGACACTTAGAGTAGTTTAAGACTTTGTTTTTCCTTTGGCCATACTATTAAGGGGGGTATGCACTAGTAGCTTGACCTAGGTGAGTCTAGTGGGTTAGGTGTGGTGCACACTTGTCAAATCTAGCACTAGCTAGCTTAGGAGTAGCCCTAAGATTAATTGGAGCAAACTTCATTCACATATGATTTCAAGTTGGAAGTGAATGGAGGATCAAATGACTGACCGGACGCTGGTTTGGTTGTGACCAGATGCTAAAGGCTGAGTCTAGTCAGTTCATTTGATCAACTAGAGCCGTCTAGTTATGACTGGATGCTGAGTGAAAAGTGACCAAACGCTGGGTGCCTGCATCCGATCAACTCCAAAGAAGTTTCAGAGAGGGAGTTTTCTAATCGAACGTGTCCGATCAGTACTAACCGAACGCTGGTTAGGATCCAGTAACTGACCGGACGCTGAATAGCGAAGTGATCAAACTCTAGGTGCTAGTGTCCGGTCAACATCAGTAAGGTTCTAGAGAGCGTTTTTCATGACCGAACGTAGGTCAGAGTCCGATCAGAACTTAATGGCTCTTTCTGATATAGTGGCAGGGATAACTAACCGGAGCATCTGGTCACCCTAACCAGAGTGTCCTATCACCCCGTAGAGTGATGACTCAACTTCCAAACATTATGTTTTGAATGAGGGGGTATAAATACTTACTCCACTCGTCCAAGGAAGGCCTCTTGCCCATTTGTTTAACTAAGAAACACCCTTGAGAGTGCAAAAGAGAGCAAGAGCCTAGTGAGGTGATTGAGATTTGAGAATCCAAGATTAAGGCCTCATTAGTGCAAGGAGATTAGCAAGTGTGCATCCACCCTTCTCATTAGGCTTGTTGTGGTCAAGTGAGAGTTTGTGCTTGTTAGTCTTGGTGATCGCCATCACCTAGACCGCTTGGTGTTGATTGGGAGTTTGGTGATCATCTGGTGGAGCTTGTGGATGACTCAACTCAAGTTATGAGCGGTTGTGGGTGATTCACCATGATGGAGTGTCAAAGAATCAGCCCATAGAGAGCACTTGATCCTTGCGCGGATCAAGGAAGAGCTACACCCTTGCACGGGTGCTCCAACGAGGACTAGTGGGGAGTGGCGACTCTCCGATACCTCGGCAAAATATCGCTGTGTTCCTTTTCCTCTCTTTACTTTAAGCATTTACATTCGAGCAATGCATTTCTTGTCTTTACATTCCTAGAATTGCCATGCTAGAGTAGGATTGGAACTTTGGGTGCTAAACTTTTGTGTGGTAGATCAATAGAATCACATTCTAGGCACAAGGGGTGAAGTGGGCTAAGTGTAGGACTTAATTATTGCAAATAATTTAGAATTAACTCAATTCACCCCCCTCTTAGGTATCTTGATCCTTTCACTTTCTTTTATGAATAACTTTTGCATAGCCCACGCCTCTTTTTTGCAGTTGAAACTTTTCAAGAGAGACATTTACAAAAATTTGGAGCATTTATCCTAATAATCATATTTTTGTGTCTATTCCCAGTGTAGGAGTAGAACATTTTTGGGTGGATGGAAAACATGTTTTTGCATACTCCCAGTGTAAGAGCAGTAGATATATGTGGCATGTATGTGATCTTGATATTGAGAGCATGATAATTTTCTCAACAAGGGTCACAAGGCTTGATCAAACTCAACACAATGACAAGTAGTATATGTAGAAGGTTTCTCTAATCTATATACCAAATTTGGCTCTGGTGGGACATTACTTACTGTTGACGATCACTAACACCCATTTTGACCATCAACATTTCACCCAAAAGCACAATAAAAGTCATCACATGTGTAGGATTTGCTTTATAATTCACCTTGTTCCACTTGTACATGGAGATTTATTTGTATGCAAGAAATATGGCAAAAATAGGCCAAAATGGTGACAAACATGGACCATAGGGGCAAGTGGACATGGCAGGGCCACTTGGGCCCATAGTAAGGTGCCACCTAGCCCCACAAGGGTGCCACCTGGCCCCCACCTATGCCACCTTGGCACTTTGCCATGTCAACGATCCATGGGAGCTCCTCCTCAGCCAATGGGAGGCATTGATTCAAGTCAGTTTGATCAACAGTCATAATGGAGAGCACATGGATCCATGGGCCCATTGTCATAGGCTTGGAGCCTCCTCAACTAACTTCCCATCTGAATTTTGACATGTGCTGTCTCAGTAACCGCCATTGGGAGCCAACCAAAGCCATACAATGCAAAGGCGGTGGAATGGTGGGCCGGGTGATGCCCTCTCGAGGCCGCCTAGTGCCCAAGTTACCTCCACCGCCTTACTTGATGTCTATAAGTACCCCCCTGCAGCAGCCGACCTTGGAGAGCTATAAATAGTGGTGTGAGGTGCCATTTGTAATCATCCCCATTCGTTCCATCATTCCAAGTGAGAGTAGTAGCTAGGCGAAGCTCTGTAGCTCTACTAGTTAGAAGTAGAAGATAGGGAGAGAGTGAGGAGAAGCTTGGGGTGGAGTCAGGGCTGTTGGCATCCTCTCCACTTGTGCTTCGCCAGATGAAGATCTTCTTGAGTGAAGTCTGGCATCTTCTATGTGGTAACTCTGCTCTTTTGCATTACTTAAGTTTTATTTATATTATTGTGTTTACTAGTTTCACCACTTGGTTTGGAGTGCTCTAGTCTCATTTCATCATGTACAGGATTAGAGTAGCGAGTCAATAGATTAAGCATGGTGCTTAGGCTATAGTTTGCCTATGTTTATGGCTAGGCCTCCGGATAGATTGTGGTAGGTGGTAGGTGGTGACAGCCCTATCCATCCTTTGTATTCCACCACGATAGGTCTAGTTATTAAATCATAGGGCTCGTGGTGCTGTTGTGCCTAATCTAACCTTTGGGTGAGGTTAGGGCAGGTATGCTCCAAAGTAAACAACCGTGATATAGTATTCCTTAGTCTTGCCTTAGTTTAGAGAAACCACATATATCCTCTCTACCTATTATTTTAACTTTGTTCTATCCTTGGATAAACTTAGTTCTTAGTCTAGTTCACTTCGTGTTCCCCGTGGAAATACGATACCTTGGAATACTCCCAGGTGAAAGGTACATTGACATCCGCATGCTTGCGGATTTATAACTAGTGTCAACACTTACCACAAAGGAGAGGTGTAGCTATTTATTTTACTTTTTGAAATAAAATTCTCCAATAACAAGACATCAAGAATCAAGTTCTCATTATTCTACTATATCTCATCTCACAACAACTTAAGTAACATGGGGTCCCTAAAAATAAGTTCCCAACAATAGCAAGACTTCCATGAAAAGTATTATGTGAGTCTATCCTTAAGTCATAACTGAAATAATCTTTCCTTAGGTTTTAAAATTGTTTTATCAAGGGATTTTTATTTTAGTTCAAAATAGAAAGCGAAACATATGAAAATAGAGTGTATGGGGCCCAAACCTAATCATGGACGAAGCGTGAGGCAAGGCGGCATTGTGGTGGGCTGGCCGGCCATGTAGGAGGCTGAGCGGCCCACTCTCGAGCCTATTTCGGTCCAACTTTGGCGAGCGTGATTTTTGGTTTATTGCTTTCTGGATTTTGTGATTTTCACGATCGGATCTCATTCTGTTGTCGTGATGTGTCTCCCCCACACTTGTTTTCCTATATACCTTTATGCACAACATGTGGAGACAAAACACATATCCAAAAGAAATAGAGAGCAGATAATAATAATAAGATTCCATTAATATCATAAGGCACTTTATTACACAAACCAACCTAAACATAAGCTTCAACCACTCTAACAATCTGAGCTAAGTGAGTAACCTAAATATACTATCTTTAAACACTTGACCTAACCACTCGTGCCTTATTATTAACTACCTCATTCTCACTTCCTCATCTTAGCAACAAAATGATTTAAACGTTAAGATCGTGTTGTGAGCTCTTGCGGTAGACATGTTCTTGATCGATCCTTTGCTCTAAGGTATAGATAACATCGGTGAGGTCTTCAATCTTATTCTCTAGGAGGGCAATGGTCATCCTTGGATGCTTCTCAACCTCTAGGATAGGTGGTGATGGCGCATTGCTTTTCCTCTCCTTTCGGGGGAACAACCTTGATCTAATCCGGCATAGCCCGGACTCCATCAATGGTGGTACGAGGGTTGACCGATTTATATTTTGCACATGTGACATCTCCAAACATATTGGTCTTCACTCCAGTTAGCACCTCATGCCCATTGAAGGAAGAAGGTTGATCTCCTTTGTCACCTTGATCAGCTTCTGGACGTCTAAACGAGGCTCTTATTGACATGGCTTATCTTCAAGAAGTGGACATGGCAGCAGCGGAGCTATCATCGGACGACGTATAGCTTGGGCAAAGTAAGATTGGCTTGAGTGAATGGGGGTAACTTCTAGAGGAACGATAGTCAGTGCAAGCGCGTCAGCCTTCTCGCTAAGATAAAAACCATAGGGGACAATCTCTTTGTTGGCCATGGGAACTAGAGACGAGGAGAGCTTTGCTGCTATTAGAAAGAGGAGGCTTTGATGGGATGGCTATGGAGGCATGCAGAGGCTCATTTATATAGGGGGGAACAACTTGCAATAGAGATCAAGATCTATCCCTAAAGGTCATGTAAGAAAAGAATATGCGAATGCGGCGAAAAACTGCAGGATTCTAACAAGGAAGGATCTAGAAGACACGAGAGAGTTGATCGGGCATGAGAGGGGCTGACAGTGGGCTAGGCAGCCTCTAGGTGGGTCCAGGCGGCCCCACACATCATCATCTCATGTGGGTTTTTTCTCACAGCGGTTACTTATCCCTATCAAATTCCAAAAAGTATATTTTCACATTATGAAACGTAAAGAGGATGACAGAGGTGTAAATCTATGGTAAAATTAGAAAATCTACCTCATCCAAATCCTCAGGTGATTTTTTAGGTTCTAGAAAGATCTTGAGATAGTGTCCATTTACCTTAAATAACATACCTTTGTCATTTTGAAGTGTTACCACTCCATGCGGCGAAGTGCTTATCACCTTGAATGGTCCTTCCCATTTGCTTTGAAGTTTTCCATGCCCAAATAATTTAACCCTAGAATTAAAAAGTAATACCTTATCTCTGGGGGTGAACTCCTTCTTGATCCTCTTATCATGCCATCTCTTGCTTCTCTTCTTGTATATCTTGGCGTTATGATATGCTTTTTCACGCCATTCATCAAGCTCAGAGAGTTGAATCTTCCTCTTAGTTCTGGTAGCTTCAAAATCCATGTTCCATCGCTTGATGGCCTAGTGAGCCTTGAATTCTAGCTTGACAGGTAGATGATAGGTCTTTCCATAGACAAGTTGGTATGGTGACATCCCAAGTGGTGTTTTATAGGCCATTCTATAAGCCTATAGTGCATCGAGTAGTCTATCCTTCCATGTAGTCCCCATCTCATTGACCGTCTTTTATTGAATGTTCTTGATTTGTTTGTTTGATGTTTCTGCTTGGCCACTTTGTCTAAGGGTGGTATGGAGTAGCAACATTATGATAGATTCCATGCTTTGACAAGTAGTTATGAAAATTTTTGTCAGTGAAGTGAGTGCCTTCATCACTAATCATCATCCTTAGAACTCCAAATCATGGAAATATTGTCTCTTTAAACATCTTCCTAGAGTTCTTCGCATAAGCAGCTTTGAATGGCATGGCTTCAACCCACTTGGAGACATAGTCAACTACCACCAAGATGTATTCACAGTTCTTTGACTTAGGGAAAGGTCCCATGTAGTCGATTCCCTAGACATTGAAGAGCTTAATCTAGAGATTGTTGGTGAGTGGCATGGTATCTCTTGAATTGATATTCCCATGCCTTTGACATGCTCCACATGCCCAGATGAAGTCCTTCGTATCTTCATACATGGTTGGCCAAAAAAATTGACTTTGCCAAATCTTTGAATGAGTGTGGAATGCACCATAATGTCCTCCATATGGTGATGAGTGGCATCGGTCTATGATCTTAATGCCTTCTTCCACTGGTACACATCTTCTGAGTAGGTCATTAGAGTAGACTCTAAAGAGGTACAATTCATCCCATATGTGGGGATGACTTTCGTAGATTACCTTCCTTCTGTTCTCTTCTGGTGGTACATAACCTGCAACCATAAAATTAACAATATTTGTGTACTAGGGGTTGGATTTTGTGACTTTGAAGAGCATGTCGTCCCACAGTGAATCATTGATGGGCAGTTCCTGTGATTTCTCAAAGTGTATTCTAGACAAGTGATCGGCAATAGAATTTTCTACTTCCTTTTTATCTTTTATTTCTAAGTCAAATTCTTAGAGTAACAAAATCCATCTTATTAATCTAGGTTTAGCATCTTTCTTAGTGAGCAAGTATTTTAAAGCAGCATGATTAGTATAAATAATTACTTTTGCTCCTACTAAGTAAGATCTAAACTTATCAATAGCAAAAACAACAGTCAGGAGCTCTTTTTTAGTTGTTGCATAATTAAGTTGAGGTCATGTCAGAGTTTTGCTAGCATAAGCAATTGCATGATGATTTTTATCTTTAGTTTGTGTCAAAACTGCCCCCACAACGTAATCACTAGCATCACACATAATTTCAAAATGTAGTGACCAATTAGGGGGTTGAATGATTGGTGTAGAGATGAGTGTTTTCTTAAGAATGTTAAAAGATTTCAAGCATGCTTCATCAAATTCAAAGGGAACATCCTTAGCCAAAAGATTTGTAAGTGGTCTAGCAATATATGAAAAATCTTTTATAAAGCAGCGGTAAAAACTAGCATAACCAAGAAAACTACGAATCCCTCTGATATTTACGGGAGGAGGTAACTTTTCAATTACTTCAATTTTAGCTCTATCTTCCTCTATCCCTCATTTGGACACCAAGTGTCCAAGCACTATGCCTTCTCTAACCATGAAACAACATTTTCCCCAATTAAGGACTAAGTGCTTTTCCTCACATCTTTAGAAAACCTTGTCTAAAATTTCAAGACAATCATCAAAAGTTTTTCCATAAATAGAAAAATCATCCATGAAAACTTCCATGATTTCTTCAATCGTATCAGAAAATATAGACATCATGCATCTTTGGAAAGAAGCTAGAGCATTACATAATCCAAAAGACATTCTACGATAAGCATAAGTTTCGTATGGACATGTAAAGGTGGTTTTGCTTTGGTCACCTAGATGGATCAAAATTTGGTGATAACCTGAATACCCATCAAAGAAATAGAAGAAAGAGTGATTCATCAGTCACTCCAACATTTCATCAATGAAGGGCAACAGAAAGTGATCTTTCTTTGTTGCCTTGTTAAGTTTTTGTTAGTCAATGCACATCCGCCATCCAGTGATGGTTCTTTGGGGGATTAATTCATTCTTTTCATTTTTAACAACAGTCATGCCTCCCTTTTTAGGCACAACTTGAATAGAGCTTACCCACTCACTATGCGGCACATGATAGATGATCTCGGCGTGTAAGAGTTTTAAGACCTCTTTCTTTACAACCTCTCTCATTGCATTATTAAGCCTATGTTGTGGCTCCCTAGAAGGTATAAAGTCAGGATCTATAGGGATGCGATGGGTGCAAAGAGCAGGGCTGATTCCCTTAAGGTCTTAGAGCGAGTAGCCAAAAGTAGAATGATGCTTTTCTAAGATAGTTATCAAGCCTAGGGATTCTTCCTAAGAGAGTTTATTACTTATGATCATGAGAGAATCCTACTCATTATTAAGAAAAGCATATCTAAGACCATAAGGCAGGGGTTTAAGCTCAATGGTGGGCATAGGTGGTTCTAGCACTTCATCTAAAGGTTCAGGGTCTATGGGATTTTTGTCTTCTTCGATGAAGAACTAGGCATCATCTTCAAGGGGTTCAATCAAATCATCAAGAGATGCAACCTTAACCTCTTTCATTGGGTCTTCTTTGGGAATTGGCTCCATCTCAGCATTTAGAGAATGAGTAATGGGTGTATAAAGTTTAAAGTTTTTCCCAAGTCTTATATTCAACTTCCCTGTTTGTCCTTCTTGGATAAGTCTTTCAACTAGTTGTCCTATCAACTAGTCGAACTCCATAATATCAAAGATATAGAAGCTCATATGAACCTTAGTTCCTTTTACCTAGATAGGGAGGACATACAGAATTCCCAAACTTAGGAGAATGTGTCCCAAAAGACTTTTCAATAACTTTGTTGTTGGGGTTAATGGCATGCGTTTCAATAAATCATGAGCAAAAGATGCAGACATGACATGAACACCCACAACTAGATTATAAAGAGTAACAAAAGGAGCTTTATTAATTTGGCAACGAATGGATATAGAAGGTGAATCTAAGCGAATCACATTAGAGGAAAGCTCTGATTCTTCTAGCCATTCATTGCTTATAATAGACACTAGCTCTTTCATAGTCTTTTTAAGGAAAGCTTCCTTAGAAAGGTCTAAAGGTTCTTCATGCAATGAATTCCTAGACTTCTGGGGTCTCCTCATAGTATGGTAATTCGAGGTGTTTCCATATTCATCAAAAAGTTCATCCTCTAATTCAAGCATAAAATCTAAAATTGGAGTTTCCTCCTTTTTTGGTGGTTTAGGATTTGGGATAGCTAAAGTTAGTGATGGGTCTGGTAAGGATTCAGGTTCAACTATCTAGGATTCTTCCTCTAACGGCTTCTCTTCTACTTCTTCAGGGATGTCCTCTAAGATTTTTGTAAGAATGCTTCTCCCCGAATTGGTGGAGACATACAAGAATGAACCTCTCGAAGCCGTATTAAGACGCCTCAAGGTTTTCCTATCAAGACCCATATAAAAGTGCTAAAGAAGAATGGGGTCTTGAATGGCAAGGTCAGGGCCAGTATTAATGAGAGTATTAAAATGTTCTCAAGCGATGCCTAGAGATTCTCTTTTTTCTTGTTTAAAAGATAGAACCTCAGAAGGAAGACTGACTACTCTAGAGATGGCAAAGAATTGCAAGCAAAAGCTAAAACATAGGGCTTCTCAATCTCCTTGTCTACTCCCTATAGTGAGGTTGTACCAGCATTTAGCTTTTCCCATCAAAGAGAAAGTAAAAAGCTTCCATCATAAGGTTTTGTCTGACATGCCTGCTCTACGTAGGCATGCACAGGTCTGCTCAAACTCATTTAGGTGGGAATAGGGGTTTTCATCATCTTTGCCCAAAAAGGGTTGATGCTAAACCATGTTAATCAAACGCGGGCGCAGCTCATAGCTAGGTGTTAGGATAGGCTTTGAGGACTCTTTTGGCTATAGGCGTGCGCTCGTGGGTGCACCATATTGGTAGATAGGGGTGGATTCTAGATCCATGGTAAAGATAAAAGAAAAGATAAAAGATAAAAGAAAGAATAATGATACAAGGATAAGCTAGGTTCAAAGTTAACTCAATAACCGTTTCCCAGGCAGTGGTGCCAAAAATGCTTATTGGTATAAATTAATGCACACAAAATAATCTGCAAGTGCATGGATATTATACCAATGTAGCACTTCACCGGGAGTACCTAGTTTTAGATCAAACTCAAGGAAACATGTGTGAGAATAACCAAATCTAACTTATCCCAACTTCACAATCAAGGCTAGATAATAAGAGCATAGAGGAGACTGCTAAGGTCTTCTAGTTCTAACTTACACTACGAATACTACTTTAACCCACAAGTAAGATCTAGAAAATAGGGTACATCCACAACTAACCGAGTCTAAGCATCACACTTACACTATGAATACTACTTTAACCTAGGAGCTACAAGGATTAAAGTACTCAAAAGAGAGTCGCAAACCTGAAGAACAATATAAACAAGATGCTCACTTGAATTATAAGTCGATTACTAGAGAAATCTTCAAAGCAAGCTCAAGAAAAAACTTGATTCCACCAGGGTACAAGCCATAGAGAGAGCACTGACAGGCTGGGTCTCCTCTAAAACTCTTTCCTCTCACTCTATCTCTCAATCTCTAATACAAGACTAGATCCTAATCTTCTCTTGATTGCTAGCTCTGATCCTGGTGGATATATGAATTAGGGTTTTTGGCTTCTCAGCTCTTAGGATCAAATGAGGCATGCTCTAGAGGGGGGTGCAGGCAGATATATATAGCCCCATTGAATCATCCTGGACCCTTAGATCAAATTGACTTGAATAAATGGTGTAGATGCATCCTAGGAGGCAGTGGAGAACTAACATAGCAACGGGGCTAATAGGTGGGACCCATAGGGGCCGGGCGGCCCCACTTGTCAGCGGCTCAGGCCCTACTTCAGTGATTTGTCTTTTGGAGTCTTCTAGAGCCTTCCCATGTTGTTTATGCATCATAATTCTATGATTTTCTTTGACAAATAGATCCTCCTCGATGGTTTTATGATTAAATCTTGCTAACAACATAGATTCACCAAAACTCATAGAATTTGTCTGTTTAAACTCCTAAGTCTATATTGGTGATCTATTTTTAGCCATTTATGCAAGTTATATTGATGGTTTATGATGAATGTTAACTACCGTCAACAATTACAAATTCGTACATTTTTTCTTTGGAAATCCTATGAACCAAAGGGGCCCTAAATTTGTCATCATCATTTAATTTTGAAATTGCAATACCTGTGCATTGTGCTTATGTAATTCATATCTGTAACCTATTGTTTACTTCTTGAATTTCATAGTATGTAATCCATATCAGTACCTGTGCGTTATGCTTATGTAGAGGGTGTTTGGTTGAGGTCCACCGGCTGCCACACCACAAACTATGGCTCGCCATGGGAACCAAAGTGGCTATTTGGTTGCTGACTTAAATGAGGCTGCCACAACTTTACTCAGCAGAGGATGAGCCACAAGAGTGTGGTGGATGAAAACCCTGCCACCGCCACAACTCGCCACAGCGTGGCTATGTGTGGCCAAGATCCAAACAACCCCATAATCCATATCAATATGAAACCTAAGTTACTTGTTATGAACTAATCTCCTAGGTTTTCAATTAAAGTCCACTTCCACTATCTGTAACCTAATGTTTACTACTTGAATTTCACAGGAAGCTATGGAAACTATGCGAGCAGAACCTATTGCTGATGGGAATGAACCAATGACAAGTGCTGATGTTATTCCCATGGTCCTTTGTCTCTCCTATGGCCAGGTCCGCTCCTAGGTCAGAGGCAACACCTTTTTTTTAAGAATGCTAGTATCCTGACAAGCTCTGCCAAAATAGAGACATCAACAGAGAGAATGCTTCGGGAATAGCTTGTTGCTGAACAGGAAAATTTTGCTAACCTTGTCAAACAAGTGGATGAACTAAAGAGCAAGATAGAAAAGACTAAAAGGGAGTTTGAGGAGTTCAAGATACAGCAACAGGAGGAGTACAATAAGCTATGTGAGGATATCATGTGCTTCATCTCTTCTTCTGGTAACTCTTAGTCATCAACTCTATTGGCTTGATGCAGTGAATATTCGCGGTTTGACGTGTGTAGTCGTGTGATAGTTTGATGTGGTGAAACTATCAGTGGGTTGCTGCTAATGTGTAAACAGTAATTTGTTGTATTTGATTGTCATGCTGAATAATTATGTAGACATCGTCAAATAGTTATGTAGTCAATCTATGCAGTAGTGACGATCTTTTTTTCACAGAAAATATTGTGGGAGAGATCCCCATAGTGCTCAAACTTTTAATTAATTTTTAAAAAAGGACAGAGGGTTTCTTACATACACAATTAATTGAAAGCATCTATGCAGCAGTGATGATCTTGAATTACTTTTATGATGAATTGATTGTTGGGCACATGGTAGAACCTAGGCAGGCCATGTGATCAAATAAAAATGCAACACATGGATGAACCAGTGCATGACACATGAAATAGCCATGTCATGGCATGTGGGCTAATAAAAATCTAACATGTGGAAGGAAGCCGTCAAGCCATGTGGCTGAATAAAAAAAATGAAATATGGACAAACAACACCGTGACACATGGTCAAATACGAAATGGCCATGTGGACTAATAAAAATATGACATATGGTCCAATGAAGAAATGACACATGACCCAACCGCAACATGACATGTGTGCCAATAGAAAATAGACATGTGGAACAATAGGGGCCTGACACATGGTCCACTAAGAACCTGAAACATGCAAGAACCAGAGATGGCCACGTTGTCCAATAATAAGGTGACACGTACCCGAACCATCTCCAATGCAACCGTCTATAACAGGTACACGTGGAAAGCGTCTCCAACAGAAGCAATTGCCACCATGGCTGCCCCCTGCCATGCATGCCAAAGTAGTTCTATGACGATCAGTTTTTGTCATAGATCTATCCAATTCTATGACAATTTTCTAGAATCGTCATAGAATTGCAAGAATAATGCGACTTCTATGATGAACTATTTTTCATCATAAAACTAAAATTATGGCGAATTTGGCTCCTTTAGTGATGAAAGTTGATCATCATAGAAGTGGATATTTCTAGTAGTGTCCATACTTGATTGGGGGTGCTCCAAGTTTGTGAGGTGCTTGTTCTTCAAGATTTGGTTCTTTATATTCCATTTTTAGCTCTCATGGTCAAGAAGCAGATCACATCCCTTGACTATGAGGGTTGCAAGATGGAAGGTAGAGAACCTCACTGAGGGTGAAGTTTTGTGATGTACTGCGTCATTCTTTAGATTCCATAATCTTTATACCTAGAAGGATCTATTGCTTTGTATGGTACGGATTTGTTATTGCATAGACCTCAATGGAAAATATGTAAAGAAGTAGTACCGAAGTATTTAATTTGGGTCAATGCTTGATAGCCGAGTCTCATCGGGTCAAAATAGCTGACACCTAGAGTATCGCCTTTAGAACAAAAAATAACAATAAAAGACATAGGATCAAAAGTGACATTCAAACATTAGATTATTTACTTATAACTTATAAGACCCTAGATATAATCTATGGTCCTAAAAAAACATTGTTTACAACATTTTATGCATGTATGGTCATTGCGATAGCCTCAACAGCATTAGTGAAGTCTCCAATCAGGTCCTCTTGATCTTCCATCCGATCAGTGTCTGGAAAACTAGGTTCTAGGAGACGGAGCTTGTGCCCTGAACGCAGTTGAGCTATAGCTAGAGCGACACTAGCACCATAGCAGACGCCATCAGATGCCACTTCTCTGGTACGAATCAGGATATCCTGTAGGTAATCTTCAAGAGAAACACTCCTAGCATTAACAGCTGCAACTGTGCCAAGTGCTGCACGTTGGAGGGTCTGGTGGCGATTCTCTAGGTCGATCTCCTAGCAATGAGCCTCCTCGATCTCACAATGAGAAGCAGCCAATTGTTCCTCAAGATCTAATGAAAATGAAGGGTTACCCGTTAAAGTCACGAATATAGAAGCAAAGACTCTTCAAAGAAATTTTACCTGCTACCCTATCATGAGCTTCATCATCCCTGATCTAAGCAACATTGGTCTCTTCTTTAGATGCAGAGAGGGCTATTTTAATGGCATCGAGACATTGCTTGAGCCGACCTACCTCAAGTGTGGCTTCAGAATATAGGTTTCTAGCCTCCCTCCTTTCACGGATAAGATTCTTGATATCCTGAGCCAATTTGGAGGATGAAGATGAAGATACCATGGACCTAGCAAGATGTACAATCCATTTTGTCTAACCTCCGTCAGAGTTGGCCGATGTACCATAGCATGAGAGGTAGCCCTACATATTCAAAGGATTAATGCATGGCAACTATAGAGATAAAAAAATCATTCCCTCTCACCCTTGGCGATGAAGAGGGACATGAAGGCACAGAGGTGGATCCACGACTTCTAGAGTTTCCTCCCTTGGACGCTTGCCATGAGCTATTGTTCAGAAGAAGATCGGAAGGAGAAAACAAAGAAGAAAAGATATGTGTCACAGCACAACAAAAGAACACAAGCAGTATTCCTTCTACTCTTCCTTGCCTCCAAATTTATAGCCTAGGGTGATGAGTACAGGCCCAATCTTCCGAGAGGTAGCCAATAAGTTCGATTTTGTGAAGATCTCAACGTTGGCGATCCAGCTTCAAATCAGACGCGATTCGAACCCTGCAACCATTACACCACTGCTCCATTGGTTATCAACCAAGCACAACTTGATTGACCTCGCCAAGAAGGCTTTTCCTACAAGCGAATCGAAGAGCACAAGTAAGAAGGTAAAACACGCAATCTGAAATTGCAAATATGAATGACGCGAATATCAATAGAGGATTCAAGAACTCGGTTCCAAAGGACTAATCGACACAGTGGAGGAGATCAAGAACGGGGGCCCTGGATCACTGTAAAAGGATTTGTCACCACAGTTACAATGATTGATTCAGTTTCTCGATGGAAAACTAAACTCTAAACAAAAACCCAATTGTGTAGCAGCGGCAGCGGCTGTGTTTATAGTCTAAGACTCAACCTAGGGTTGGGGACGGCCAGGGGTTGGGTGCCCACAACTTGGGCTTAAGGCCCGACACGATACTTGGCCAAGTTGGCCCAAATAGGTGATGCAGCACCTTGCCGTGGTCACATAGAATGATCCACGGACCTTCTGGAGCTGGGACCAGATCCAAAATGATAGCGTCGTCGTCCCCTTTCCAACGCATCCAAGAACGGCCCGTTTTGATGTCGTATGAGAAAGTTATGACCGAAATAGTGATGACGTGTCTGCTGAATCCGAGGGCGACGTGGCAGCTGAGTTGGGAACGAATTGCAACTTGGGGAAGACCATGGCGTCGGTGTGTCCAGCGTGGTGATGTCCTCATCATAGGGGACAGTGGGTTCATTGAAAATTTAGGGACTTGTGTTCACACCAAAATTTATTCCAAAATTTGGGGGCATGTGTTCACACCAAAATCTAGGAAGATACACAGGAAGCCCAAAACAAAGGGAAGCATGCATGAGTGTTGAATGTCATCCCAACTTCCAACACCGTCCCCATCACTTCGGGAACCATCATATACCTCGTCTTCTCTAATGCGTGCTCCCTAGATCACACATCTTAACTACACTGAGTCTAGGTGCATCTTCAAGGTTGGCATATAGTAAGTGCGTTAGTGTTGAATGCCGTACCAACTTCCAACACTATCCCCACCACTTATTATGCTGGGAACCATCATATACCTCCTCTTCCCTGATGCATGCTCCCTAGATCATGCATCTTAACTGCACTGAGTCTAGGTGCATCTTCAAGGCTGGCCTATTTAAGCCAGGTCTAGGTGCACTGAGTCTCTCGCCCCTCCCCTCGCATCCTATCCCCTCCCCTTCCTCCAAATCCCTTAGCATTATACTGAGTGAGAGAGCGGTAACTCCTTTCGTCTACCATGGTTCATGGTGTACTTCAGCAGCTCTGTCGTTGCTGGAAGAAGACTTTAAAGATTGGGTTCTACAGCGGCCTACTGGTGGTCGTTCATCTTGGGTGTTAGAGGAAGTTCCGCGAAGAGATAGGGAAGAACAATACCATCTTCGGTGGCTTGGGTCGCCAATGACACGGTGGCTAGGCTCATTGATGGTCGGCGTATGGGAGACTTCTAGGTCAGAATATCTGTAGGAAATCCTAGAGGGCAGAGGGTGTCTTGCTGTTGCTGAGAAACCTTTTGAGCCCACAAATCTAGACTTGGGATCTCTCGACACCGTGGCATGCATTCCTCCCTGATGTTGACAAAGACAACACGGGCAAGGCTCCTCATCCTCTCAGATGTTAGAGGGAGTTCTGTGAGGTGGTTCTTCCCTAGGCATCGTCCCTGCTTGTGGCGAAGATTTGGAGGCATGGTGAAGGTTAGTTACATCTTTGTCTGGCTTCTATGCTTCATGAGATGTCCATCGCTTAGTGTGGGGATAAACCCACGGTCATTGCTAAAATTTGGCTTATGATGATGCTTATGCTGATTTGTTGTAAGAGAAAAACACTATTCATTTACTAAAATGTACTGCTGAAGTAGTGTTGAAGAACAAGGCCAAGGTTTTTGTCATCATAACTATAGTTGCTGATAGATCCTTGTTATTCTACGCCTAGTGAATGAAAAGTGTAACAGAGTTAATAAAAAAAGAATGTCTTTTGTTGATTTTGAACACTATTACCTCACTGTGATGCTGGTGGGGTGTTTCTTTGTATATGAAAACCATTGTATGGTATGCTTTGTATTCGCGTCCATTGTTATTGTAGAGATCAATATCTTTATTATGCAACATCAGCAGACGAACTTTGTCAGGTTAGCATCCATTGTTATTGTAAAAAGTACATTGTGTGTTTAGTAGGCTACTAAGGCCTAGTTGAATTAGTGTTAGCATTGTACAATTCTATCACCATTGGATATAAGTGTTGTTGAAAAAATTGTATCACCACCGGTAGCCTTCACTACCGATATCATCAAAATTTGCAAGCCAACGTGAGACTCCCATGCATTTTTAGAATTTTTGGCGCATTTGTAGTTAGCTTACAAAGACCGCTACCCACCTAGCTGCCACCCCAGTTCGTCTCCTCCTCAAGTGTTGCTATCGGTGTGCAAGCCGCCACTCACCACCGACAAGCTAGTGCTCCACGCTGGTATACCTCACTGGCACGCCCGCATAGATCCACCGATGACCAGGCTGGTACTCATCACCATCGTGGCCACTCGAGCTCACTGCCGCAAGATCCAAAGGCAAGGGTAATGCTTTCTTGCACTCCCCTTATCCATATTTCTTGGAATTTTATTCTTATTCCCCTCTTACTTCATCTGAGTATGAATCAAGCTTCCATCTGATCATTTAGGAGCTCTCGAGCACATCCCTACATGTGCTCCTACTCTGATTTAGGCGACAGCGCTGCCGCTTCCATCACCGGCCCTGCTCCACCACATCCTAGTCAAGATAGAGGAGGAGGCCACCAACAAGAGGAACAAAGTAGACATCCTCATAGATGATATCTTGGTCCTTATCCTCTGGTGCTTCACCATCCGCACCTTGTACAACTACAAGTGTGTGTGTCGCTCCTGGTACTGCCTCATCTCTGAATTCAAGCACCGCAAGGAGCTGCCCCAGTTTGTCATCAAATTCATGTATGACAACTAGAAATGCAAACACCGATTTGCCAGCTTCACCGGTGAATACCCCTCCTTTTCCTTCTTGCCCTTCCCCATTTAGGATTTAGTTATCTTAGATTGCTATAGAGGCCTCTTCTTCTGCTGGTACATTGGGCTTCGTTATGTTGTCTGCAATCCGGTGACTAGAAAATTAGTGGTACTATCGCATAGCAACCTTTGTTATGGTTTAGCTCACTTGGGGTTTGATCCCACAATCTCCTCGCACTTCCATGTTGTAGAACTATGGGTAAGGTCACCTATGGTGTTAGTTGTCAGCATCTACTCATCCAAAACTAGAGCATGGATGTGGAAAGAATCTGAATGGGGAGAGGATATTCTAGTATGCAAATTTTTAGGAACTGTGTTTCTTAATGGTTTTATGCACATGCTAGAGCTATCCCACATAGTTGCTGTTGATATGGAGGGAAAGACATGGAGGAAAATTCTTAGGCCACCAGGTCATGCAATGTCCATCCATGGAGATCAGGGTCAGTTGTGTCTATGTATTGCTGATATTTTCAATATGTCTGACCTTTTAATCTAGATCGTTAAAGACTATGGTACTAGTAAATGGACATTGAAGCATACGGTGAACAAGCTGTAGCTATTTGGACTGAACAATATTAGACATGGTTCTGAGGCTGCCAATGTAGACTGTAGAGTGATTGCAGTTCACCTAGAATGGAATTTGATTTTCCTTATTGGGGAGGATAGAACACTGATGGCATATGACATGAGCCATAGAAAAGTTCATGTCCTCCCTGCCCGTGTTGTCTGCTATCCTAAAAGTACCTAGAGTATTTATTTGAATGGACCTCACTATCTGCCTTATGTTCCCTTGTTCATGGAGTCATTAGCAGAGAAGTAAAGATGCATATGCTGTATTTTATTGTTAGGACATGTCTTTGTTTAGGTAGGGAGTTGTTTTGAGTCTATATATAGTCCAATTTTGGTTTGCTAACTAAACCAATGGTATGTTGAATATTATTAATTCTACTGCTTTGTATTGTGCAGGTTTTGGAGTCTCTGTGCTTTTGAACGATTTTTGTGCAATGACTATGGGAGGAAGAAGGGGGTTCCATGCTGCATTGGCTACCAAACTGATCAAGGAGTTCCAATCTAAAGGAGCGGAGCATATCTACATTGTTTTAGTTACATAAGTCTATAGGGAGCAAAAACTTTATTATGCTATCTATGTACCACTTATGTTAATTCATCAATTGACACAGTTATGTTAGTGTTGAGCATTATTATTATAACAAGTACTCTTCATTGTGGATATGATGAATGATGTGTAATGATTATATCTGTATGGTGTGAGTTTAGTACGTTATTAAGGCCTAGCTGAATTTAGTAAATACATTATAAAAACAGGATGCAATTATGTCACCGTTGGATGTAAGGGCCATTAGTTGTTTTGTCATCACCGCCATACAACTCGCCTTTGGTGAAGTAGACGGCCATCACCACCGCTATTTGTCTGATGTGGCAGGGGTCAATAGTGCATCACCACCGAATCATTTAGTAACCCAACACCAACTAAAGGATCATCATGGGCAGATCGTACTACAACGCGATGGTGACCATGCCCTATGACTAGACGGTTCATACGCTGAAGTGATGGTGATGTTCGCCTCGACACAAGTAGGTCACACTCTGATGCGACAGAATAAGGATATGATCACAGATAGATCATAAGCCATGTGGTAGTGTTAGTGCATACCCACACATGTAGGTCGTGCTCCAATGCGATGGAAGTAAGGACCTTATCACTGACAGATGATAAGCCAATATGATGGTGTAGTGTACACCCTAGTTGGTCCCAGATACCAATGATGATGGTTATGAGTATCACTGCTGATAGCTTACTGCCAAGGCTAAAATTGGACTATGATGTGGGTTACAACGTAGCTGTGAAAGGTGTGAGTGTAGTAGTGAAAGTGCATGGAGATGTCCAATAGTAAGCCCACAAAGTACCTGCACTCACAAACATGCACAACAAAGTAGATCAAGTGGAAAGCAAATAATGCAATTCAAAACATAAGGGACAAGATACATGATTTATCCCATGGTTTAGCTTACCACAAAGGCTTGCCTACCTCCATGTTGTTGAGGAAGCCAAAATGGCTTTGGAGTCTCTTTCACCTCGCTCCCCTAGAGAGGTAACTTTGATTCTCATAGAGCAATAATGAATGGAAAGCATATCTAGTTGTGTATTCCTAGTGCTGGAATAGCATAAGTATGTGGGTGTATGTGATCTTGATCAAAAAGCATGACAAGTTTCTCTGCTCAGATCAACAAGGCTCAAAAAAGCTCAAAACAAACCAGCAACTTTTATAGTGGCTTCATCATGTATGAATGGATATGTATTTGGCTCTGGTAGGAATTTATCACCATTGAGGAACTTCTAGCAAGAAAGTTTTAGCATTTTGCAAACACAAAACTCTAGGTTGTTTTTACCATTCCTTAGATAGGTTCAAAGATTTACTCTAATCACGGCTACAACATATCTCACAAAAACTTATATTTGGTTCTTAGCATTTGCAACCCATGAAAGCATTCAACTTAAGATGAACTCTAAGTTATCATGCTCAAAACTTAAGAAGTATCAGGTTGTATGACAAGCTTTTTGCAAAGTATCATAGATCAATTATTCATCATCTCCAAATAAACTTATCATCATTTTATTAGAGCAGAGTTTCTTTTGGATAAATTGCAAGGCACTCCTCTCTACATTCTATGATCATGGATATTGATATGTGAAACAACCATGAATGTAAAGAGAAGGTCTAAGATTTTTCATACCTGAGTGGGGAGAGATATCTCCCCCAAGCTTGCCTTTTCACTACTACACTCGCACCTTTCATAGTTGCGTCATAACCCACATCGTAGTCCAATTTTGGCCTCAGTAGTAAGCTGTCGACAGTGATGGTCACAGCCTTCACTGTCGGCATCTAGGACCGACTAGGGTATACACTAACACCACTAATTAGCTTGTGATCCATCTAGGATTAGGTTCTTACTTCAGTCGCATTGGAGCACGACCCGGTTGTGGATATACACTAACACTATCGCATTAGCAAATGATCCAACTATGTCAAGGCTATCAAAACCATCATGTGAGCACATCAACTGCCTATGTAGTGGTCACCAGCACCATCGCCTTGTACTTCGACCTGACTGTCAGTGGTGCGGGTTCACTGTTGGTTTGATGGCCAAGACGCCTATGTATATGTTAACATCACCATCGCTTTGGCGTATGATCTGCCAGTACAAAAGTCATGGTAACCATCGCCTTGCACCACGGTCCGCCTTTGATGATCATTTAGTCAATGTCGGGTTACTAAACGATTCGGTGGTGATACAATTTTATCCCTGCCGCATAATACGTATAGCGACAGTGTTGGACATTTGCACTACCAACGCCGATGGTGATAACAAAACAATAAATGACCCTTAATAGCTTATTGAACACAAAGCATACAAATATCATCATTGCATCCATAAACCATGTTCTTACAATAACAATGGACGCTTACCATCATATCTTTCTCAACTGATGTCCTAACACAAGTGGTACATAGATTGTAAACTAAAGGTATTGATCTCTATAGGCTTACAAACGACGTAGCTATGCTCCTCCTATGTGGTAGTCCTGCTTGCTAAACAAAAATGAATATAATTAGTGCATCCTTCGAATTGGTAGGCAATGCATGATGGAACCCCTCTTCTTCCTCCTAGCCAATGCATGAAAATTGTTCAAAAGCACTCAGATTCCACCTGCACAAAGCAGCACAATTAATAATATTCAGCACACCATTCCTTTAGTTAGGAAGCCCAAATTGGCCTATATATAGAATCAAAGCAACTACCTATCTAAACAAAGGCATGATGTAATTACAAAAAATACAACATATTGTTGGTATTTATTAACTTGTCACTTGTTTTAGTAGTCACCTAATGTATGTCAACATCTCTTAACATTACTTTACCAGGTTGTCTTCCCTAGTAATGATGCTAGAGATACTTGTTGGTGCTACTTAGCATTACTATTAGAATAATACTAAGTAGTTCTTTATTATTTTATGTGACTAGGAAGATTATATATATATGAAAGGGATCTGCAAGTGCACATATAATATACCATTATAGCACTTCACCCGGGAGTATTCTAGGTATTGTTATTTATATTTTTACCACAGGGAAGGTCTAGCATGGACATGTATTGATAACTTATGCTATTGATGGAGAAGAAAACCATAACCAATATTCTACTCACAATAGGGGTAAGTCAAGAGGTAAATGTATATATGAATGGTACATAATAACTAATCATTGATCACTCAGAGTACTCCTTTCTATGGCATTAGCATGGTCAAGTAGAATATTAGAGGGATAATTCCTAAGTCATTCTTAATTACAAGTCAAAGCATACATTGATTAGTGCAATTACACTTAGTAATCATGGCTAAGATCATCTTCATATCTACACATAAGGGATATTACTAAGGAAGATTAAGAACAAAGCTTGTTTTCCTTCGTAACTAGATCCTACTTGTCCTATATTTGAGAAGTGGACTACAAAGGACTCAACAGGAGTGCCACATCCGCAATCCACCACATGACCCAGAATATAGGGTGTATCCGTAGGTAAACAATGTATAAGCACCATGCTTACACAATGTCGACCACTCACCTTGTGTACACCAAAGCGAGCACTATACAAACTTATGCATGAATATATTGATAATCCAACTATACTAAGCATATAATCAAAGTAGACGATGAACATGATAACTAGGAACATAAATGATATGAATAATAATGTCATAACAATTGTATCAAACATATAGAAGTAATGAGAGATACAAAAGAGAGAGGGGTACAAAGATTATACCAAACCATGCTCTTGACAAGATCGAGAATCTAAGCAGAACCTACTTGCCTCCCTCTAGACCTAGCCTAACTAGCTATGCCTATAATATGATGGAACTCTGAAGATGATTAGGGTTTTTGTCTTCTCAAATGACTTCAATGCCTAAGGGAGGGGGTAGGGGCTAGTATATATAAGTCGAAGCATCAATCCTGAGCCCTCGAATCAAACTGACTTGAATAAATGGCGTAGATGCAATCTAGGAGGCGGTGGAGAACCAACATAGCAATGGGGGCCTGATACGTGGGGCTGACCAGCCCCATCTGGCAATGTCTCACCCATTACTTCGGTGTGGAGTCCTCCTAAGTCTTCTAGAACCTTCTAGCGTTGTTTTCGCTATGGATAAGCACGATGAATTCTGACATCTCGGTCCACCTTGACGGTTTTCTGGATAAACCCTACAAAAAATCAAGATTTGCCAAAACTCATGGAATATGTTAGTTTAAACCCCTAGACCTTTGTTGGTGATTATATTTATGCCCTTATACATGTTATATTGATGGTTTATAATGGTTGTTAACTACCATCAACACATTTGCACCCTTACTGCTCTGCTAATGACTCCATGAACAAGGGAACATAAGGAAGATAGTGAGGTCCGCCGCTCATACATAATAGTTTCTAGGTACTTCTATGATAGCCGATGGCCTGAGCAGGGAGGACTGAACTTTACTATGGTTCATGCCATATGCAAGCAATAATTTGTCCTCCCTAACAAGGAAAATCAAATTCCATTATGGATGAACTGCAAGCACTCTATAGGCCGCATCACAAACCTCAATACCAATTTCAATATTCTTCTTTCTAAATAGCTCTAGAGTAGTCACCTTATGCTTCATTGTCCATTTACTAGTACCATAGTCTTCAAGGATCTAGATTGAAAGCTCATACCTATTCAAAGTATCAGCAGTACATAATTTTCCTCCATGTCAATAGCAACTATCTGGGTGAACTCCAGCATGTGCATAAAACCATTAACAAATACACCTTTTCCATATGTGGATACTACAATACCCTCATCCCATTCAGATTCTTTAAAGATCCATGCTCTAGTTTTAGATGAGTAAATGTTGACACCTAAGGAATCATTATCATTGATCCCATATTCAAACCCATGGAAGTGTGAGAAGACTATCGGATCGAACCCCAAGCGAGCTGAACCACAAGAATGGTTGCTACTCGGTAGTAGCAACCATTTCTTAGTCATCGGATTGTAGACAACTTAGCAAAACCTATAGTACCAGAAGAGGATGAGGCCCCGAAAGCAATCTGAGATCATGATATCCTGAATGGGGAAGGGCAAGAAGGACAAGGAGGGGTATTCATAGTTGACACTGGTGAAGTTGTGTTTGCATTTCCAGTTGTGGTAGAAGAATCTAGTGAGAATCTGGGGTAGCTCCTTACTATACTTGTCACACCCAGTTTTCCGAAGAATACCAAGCGCTAACTATATGTGTGCCTAGGATGTCCACATGACACATATAGCGACAAATATGGAGAATGTCAAGAGCAATGCTTTATTATATATCGAACAAAATTACAACAGTATTTACATCTATTATAGAAGCATAGCGGAAACTATTCTTAATCTTCTCTTTGGGACTCCATACTCCACAGGGACAGTTGATTGGGGGAAACACTCGTCTGGTACTCATGGACTCCTCAAGAAACTCTTCGCTTGATCCACCATCTGGTACCCATCTGGGATTTTTGTTGATTGTAAAGCAAGTGTGAGCGCACCATACCCAACAAGTATAACATGAGGGGATGCAAGGCTCAAAAGGCTAAACATGGTTGAACTACAGTAAGCACTTTTAGTTGGTCATATTTTATTTGTTAAACCTGTGTTGCTAGGTTATGCTTAAGCTCCCAAGGTGGAAGTATATTTTACATCAAGGTTGATAATATCCCAAACCATCCCTAGAACCATCTATCTCGAAAAGGATCTAGGTCATTCGTGTCCGTGAGTATGACTGATATATCAGTTTTATACTCTGCAGAGTTTGTACACTTTCACCATGAGTTGTGATTGCCCTTTGCCCGAGGTGATCAGCCTCTTGATTCACTTCCAAGATAAGTTGGCAGGGATCACTACAAAGCTTTTCACCAGTCGTTCTAATAAGTAGCAGTTGCTACAGTTTCAGCCGTCTAGCCATATGTAGTCCTCCTCTAGGAGTGGCACTCATGGTCGCTGAATAGTACACACCCTAGCAGGAAAGAAACATACCAACTAGTGCCCCCCTCTTTCCCTTTTAGTAAGCCGCTGATGAACTAGAACAGATCAAGATACTAGGCTAAGACCAGAGCCATGTAGTTCTCATGACTGTATAGTAAGTCCTGGTTTGCTGCTTTAAGATTCAGTCCTTATGAAGGTTAGACTAGAGCACTGAAAAAGGCCAAATGCTATATCCCCCCTTCTATCTAGGTTGCTAAAAAGCATCACTTTAACATTGATTCCATAATCCATTAGTCAAGATTAACATTATATAATTTGGTGATTGTAAACTAATCAACTACCCATATGCATAAACCCAAAGGTAATCAAGAAATATAGGGTACAATAGTTCTAGGTAAAGTCCTTAAGGGTTCATCAAATTAGACACATGTACATGAAATGTGAATAAAATGTTATTAGGTAACAAGGGTACTCATGTTACACTCGCCTTCCAAAAGCTTGCTATCCAACTTCTTGATATTCTTGTAGAGCTCCTCTTCTAACAATAGCAATCCACTGATACAAGCATCATAGGAACCTAAAAACAGTACACCAATCAATAAAATAAGCAAAACGGCATATCACTATGAACACACAAACGCAAAAGACATAATATATGCGATTCAACGAAAACACGACTGTCGAAGGATTTTCAGTGCAACAAAAAATAAAACCTATCCATTCAACTTATTTTAACTGTGGAAACACATGTAAATATTTTCATTAATCAACCTGATTCATTGCTTAAGAAAGAGTGTAGTATAAAACCTATTTTGACTTTATATCCCGAAAACAATGCAAGTGATAGTATTAATACAATTAACTTTTTAACTACCAAAACACATTTGAGTAACATGAGAACCACTAACGCCACTACGTAGAACCCGTCGAAACAAATGTAACACGACAAGAATGGCTCGATAAAAAAAACCTAAATTGATTTTAATTAAACAACGATTAAATAATTATAAACCTAATTAATATTTTAATCAAGACACATTCATAAATATGGGACATGAAAATTAATAGTGCTATTGTGTAGATCTCAACGACATGAATCTAATGCAACTTGAACCACTTAAAACAGAATTAAAACGAAGAAACGATGGAGATTAAACAAACCAGTGGCAATACCGTAATTAATTGTATCTTCTACCTTGGTCTTCTTCTCCATCCGTACGTGGCCATGCTAGCCATGGGAGGTTGCTGCTATTGCTCAAGGGGAGGGGGCCAGGGACAAACGGACCTGGTAGGTCGGCGGCAGCACGTGGCCACGTGGCTGGCAGCCCGCCACATGCGCAACAAGGGCAACAGCGGCGGCTGGCCAGGCCGAGCAGGCAGCAGGCGGCGGCCATGCCTGCCGCTCGCGCGTGGAGGACAGGGGGCCAAGGTGCAATGCGCACGGGCCATGGGGGCCATGCAGGTCAGCGGTGCCAGTGGGGTTGGGTGCAGGAGGAGGCTATGGGATGGCCGAAGAAGAAGAACAGACGAACGTCCATGGAGGTGGTCGCCGGAACATTCACCGGAAAATAAGAAACTATGGGGAAACGGTCAACCGATGATGGATTCGATAAAAGGGATACACTATGGTGTAGAGAACGATGAGATCTACCTTGTGCCAGTGGTGGTGGATGCCGAATCATGACGGTGTGGCCGGAAAAGCTCGCCAAAGAGTTCGCTGGAAACCTAGCTGTGCCGAACTTCGGTGATAGATGTAGGGAGATAGGAGCGGCGGCTGCGAAAAAGGGTTGTACTTCTAAAATCAGCGTGTTGATATGAACACCAGCATATATATAGGTCTAGGGGTGTAATTCAAGATATTTATTATTTTTAGGAATCATTGATTTTCAGAATTAAAATAATTCTAGAAAAGTCTAGAATAACTATTTAGGCTTCGAAAAATATCTCTGAGCTCCAAAAAATTATAGAAAAATTTTAGGGGATAGATGGAAGTATAAGGAACAAAACCAAAGTGGTTTTAGCTCCCGAAAAGACTTTTGGATTGATCGAGGAAAAAGACAAAGCCCCAAGAAATAGGAATTTAATCCCAAAAAAGGTCAGAAAGATTCCCAAAAAGAGAGGCATTGTTGTAACGCATCTTAAAACCTTTTCCAAGCCTTTGGATTTTGAAAACAAAGCATCTTAACTTTTGTTTTTGCATGTTTTCAAATTCTTTTTAAGCCACTACTTGAAATTAATATTTTAAAGATTGAGATTTGAATTTATTTTCCAAACCACTCATCACAAAAGTACCAATGCAATGGCATGTATGCACAAACATGTTGCTACCCTTATGTTGGATTTTAATTTAAAGAAAATTTCCTTTTCCCTATGTTTTTATGAGCACAAAACAATTAACAGAAATTATTTTACTCTTTTTAGAAAGTAGCTAATTTTAGGGTGTTAAAGTACTCAGATCCCGAGATGAGACTATTCTAGGTGCAATAGACACACTTGATGCTACACAAGGAGTGGGTAGTGAGGCGGCTTAGGATGAGGACCAAGACATGGTCTGAGAGGATGGCCACTTCATTCCTTTTGTTGGGGGCCTCCTCCTCTATCTTGACAAGGATCTAGTGGACGGGGACAACGATGCTAGCGGCGGCGCTGTTGCCTGAATCAGACAAGGAGTGACTATAGAGATGTGTTCGTGAGCTCATTAATAATCAAATGGAAGCTTCACTCGTACTCAGATGAGTGAAGAAGGGAATAAAAATCCAAGAACAATGCATAAGGGAAGTGCAAAAGCATTACCATTGTCTTTGAATCTTGCGGCATTGAGCTCGAGCGGTGACGGCGGTGATGAGTACCAGTCTGGTCACCAGTGAATTTGTGATGTCTACCTGTGGATGAGGCGTACCGGCATGGAGCACTAGCTTGTTGGTGGTGACTGGTGGCTTGCATGCCACTAAGTAGGGGCGGTCACGCAGTTCGGCACTGGGGAGTAGGGGCAGTGATGAGGAACAATAGCACTGAGGAGGAGAAAGATATAGTGGGGAGTGTCCTTTGTAAGAAACTATATCTTATGTGGGAATGCAAATTTCTACCAAACTTTGTAAATACACGCAGGAGTGACACGTAGGACACACGTGCGGTTGTTCAGGCCTTTGCTAGCTGATATGTTGTAGGCTATGTGGCCTGCTAATGAATCAATGCCTTGAGACACCCTGGGGTTATGACCCCAATAGTAGCCCCCAAGCATTTTTATGATCATGAAGTGATCGTGAAAGCGCTGAGATGCATGTGGATTATGCGCGGGTTTGTAGTCATGGCTTATTCGAGCTTTGTTGCTCGACCCATTGTGGGCTTGGTGCATTCAATGCGTTTGGTGGACATTGTGTTTTGCCCCATCAGGATGCCCTAACGATGTGGTACGTGGCCATAGAGTTCTACCATGTTAGTGTACTAGGTATCAGGGTTTGTGACCCTAGTGGGGCAGAGTGGTCTTTGTCGATGCTGTACCGGCCTGCCTTTGGGAGGGTCTTGATTTCCTCAACCTCACATGGGCATCTAACATTGGACATGACCCTCATAGTTGGCCACATGGCATAGGGATCTCAGTCTGTTTGGTCTGCCCTTGGTCCTATAAGTAAGGGCTTTCCTACCATTCGAACTACTCTCAGTTGTAACTACAAATCATTCCCCATTTCCTATGGAGAGAGCAAGGAAATGGGAGAGAAAGGATCCCCATCATATGTCCCTCTGAGGGTCAATAGGGGTGGCCAAAGCCGGTGTTGCCCTTTCAACAACTGGTGCTAGAAGGGATCTTGTGGGCAGGGGAGGAAAAGATGGCATGGCTATCAGGTAGGGGGTAGTGTAGCCTTTGTGACATGGCTACACTTTGGCCACCCTTTTGCTCCATCTTGGCACCAGAGTGGTTGCCAAGGTGCTTGTTAGAGCTAGGCAGTCCTGTCGCTCTCTTCTTCCCCACATTCTGTTCCCTAGGGGTTGTGACACTGTGGGGAGTGTCACGGAACCGACCAATTTATAAGAGCACAAGTACAAAAACAATCGCTGAAATGATCAAATTCTTGCACTTGAGCCCATATAAACCCGGTAGTCAACTAAAACCACGAAGGATTTCAAACCAACTTGCATACAACCAAGATCACTGTAATTCAACATAACACATCACACATTACAACATTTCACAGACGGTTCGCAAATAGGTTACAACACCTCAGAGTCATCGTTATTACAAAACAAGTCTTGTAAAGTAGCAGAAGCAAATAGTTTAACTCACACACCTAAGTTCAAATACAAGTACCAGTTTGCTGATCACAACCCACAAAAGCATTCGGATAAGATAAACAGAGATCATGCTCGTGATCTAGTGTTCATCACCTGCCAGGTGGAGATAATACTTACAGAAGCCCTAATATAGAAGGTCATCTGCAACAAGAGGGAATAAACCCTGAGTACGAGAATGTACTCAGCTAGACTTACCCGCCGGAAACCAAAACAAAAGACACCAAGGATCATGCATAGCTTAATTTAGTGGATCTGGCTGACACTTTCTTTTTGCGGAAAAGCATAAGTAATAATGATCAACTCTTAACCTGAACTAGCAGTGACTTTTAGCCATTAACCTATCATCTATATTAGCACCTGTACTAAGCAATCATTTGATTAAGATGCAAACATTAATAACCATAGCAAGTATAAATCGTGGCAACCTTATCAACATCATACATTAACCATATCATTAAATTAATTGAATCTACGTTGCCACTGCTTAGTCATGTTCTCACTATTCAAGAGAGACAGTGATTCGAATCGATTCCTATCCAGCTGGAGGGGTATTCCTAAACACAAACCCTGCTTCCCCCGTCAGGGTCGCAATAAAGTCACCTTTGGCACAATTCAGGATCGCGAGTCTGAACAGATCGGCATTCTCAGAGAACCACTCTACCAAGGTTGCTTGGGACTCTAACTTGCCTTGGACTTATGCCAATGGCTCTCCGCACATCCTTACTACCTCCAGAATGCGCGCCACTACTTGCGTACCCGGCCTGAGTCGAGCTACTAGGCTTCGCGGTCAGAACGAGTTATCCGGCCAGCTAAGTGTTAGGTTGCGTTCAACATGACATGAGGACGTATAGTGTATTTGTCAGGGACCTAATACCGGGGTACCCCAGAAAGTGGAACCAATAACCATCGAACGTTAAAAACTCCCGGATGGACAAGGGCGCCGCTGCGTTTCTTGCCCAAATGACGGAGTTTGGTTCCACCTCGCCTGATGCCCTTAGGCTAGCTCTGCCTCGCCCGAGGGTTAAGGGCCAGACTCTACCTCGTCCGATGACCTTTGGATCAGCTCCGCCTCGCCCGAGAGTTGGGCTTAGCCCCGCCTTGCCCGACGCCCTTGGGCTAGCTCTGCCTCGCCCAAGGGTTATGGGCTAGACTCTGCCTCGCCCGACACCTTTAGATCAGCTCTGCCTCGCCCGAGGGTTGGGCTCAGCCTGCCTCGCCCGAGGGTTGGGCTTGACTCCGCCTCACTCAACGCCTTTGGGTCAGCTTCGCCTTGCTCGAGGGATAAGGGCTAGACTCCGCCTTGCCCGACGTCCGAGTACAGACCTCGTCTCACCTGATGTCCAAAGGCTAGTTTCGTCTCACCTGACAACATCTCTCCCTGCTCCCTCATGATGATAGGTATAGGGTAGGACAAGACATTCGGGTCAATCGTGGCTTTGAGGACCATACCCTGTGCCCCGACTAGAAAAGTACTGCTAGGGAACGACAGGATGGGTGCTTTAGACCCTTCTAGGCATGGTAGAGCCTAAATAGTGTTGCGAGGGCATGCTCTTTGCCCTATAGAGTTGTATGCGCCACCTTTGGTCCACAGACATGGAACCCGACATAGACATACGACAACTACTACGGTCTAGAAAAGGGCTCGCGCCCTCCATAATGACGGATGTGATGTCGCCGCACTGTGGCCTCAAGGGAGCGGCACCCACTCCACGATCCCTCAGGCCCACCAGATTAGAGCACTTGCTTCGGCCTCCGGACGCCCTCTCCGATCAGAAGGCCTTGCCCATAGCGCTACTTCAGACCCTAACCCCACGTCCCTCCGACGGGGACTCATAAGAATCAGAAGGCGTGCGGAGCAAGGCTGGGCAAGGCTCATAAGTCAAAACCACTATACCAGAGTCCATACCCTATGCAGAGTAGTACTATGTAGCCACCCTGACATTCTACAGTAGCAACGACAATATTGTAGGCGCTTACCATTATCTCGTACTCACCGGAATGGACGACGAGGCTTGGTAGACGTGAACAACAAGGCTTGGAAGCATACGCACCCTTTCCCTCTCACTTGTAAGGCTTCCCCTTCATTTATAAAAAGGGATGTGCTTCCTCCAACAAAGGGATCGACTTTTGACAACACAACACACATCACACACAGTCAAGCTGCTACCAAGATCTTGCCATCCTTTTGACCCTTCCATCCGAGACTTGGGACCAGTCCCTCCCTCGACCATTTGTACCCCCTACTATGAACCATTTTTGGTGCTAATAACACGAGCAGCAATAGACTAGATGTAGGGACATTCAGCCCGAACCAGTATAAATCTTGTGTCCTTTAGCGCTCCATCCGGGCCTAACGCGCATCACTATAAATTTACTTGCCGATGCTTGTTCAAAACACCGACAGTTGGTGCGCTAGGTAGGGGCCTTTGCGCATTCCAAATCAGGCCTCGAATGGACAACCACGCAATCAGCTAGGTCCTAGGTGCACACGTGCGTTTTGGTGACCTAGATTTCAACGTCACACTAGGAGGAGAGCTGGCGCTGGCCTACACAGCCATCCAGTCTTTCTCTTCTATCAACCTCAGCCACTGGAGGCTTGAAGGCTAGCCCAGTGACTCCCTTGGACCCCTATCATCTAGGGAGGCCCCACGCTACATCACCCTCTCTCTAGAACGCCATGTGCGGAGCTCCCCAATAGTGTTTCCGTTTGGTCTCCGTAACGCCACGGCGACCGCTGGCCACCTTCTAGCACTACGCATGGTTTAGCCGCCCATGGACAGTGAGTTCATGGGGGCAATTGAACACGATACGGATACTCTCTATAGGCTCCTCATAGAGGAGCCAGGATCATCCTCTAGCACTGACTCAAGCAGCAGGAGCCATCACCCTTCCCGGGAATGCTTCATGGCACAAACCCTCGAGGGGCACGTCAAAAGCGACTCTGGGGAAGAGGCTACCCCGACAAGCAACCCTGATGGTAGGTCTAGGGGGGAGGTAGTGGCCCCATCTCGCTTGAGGATGGAGCAGCTGAGAGCCCGCAAGCTAGAGATCGATGAGGCCGGACAAGGGCTCGTTCG
Organism: Miscanthus floridulus; assembly: GCF_019320115.1. NCBI lineage: Eukaryota > Viridiplantae > Streptophyta > Magnoliopsida > Poales > Poaceae > Miscanthus > Miscanthus floridulus. Next base: position 144,380,810 of record NC_089587.1, on the reverse strand, counting down.
GGAGTACACGGACATCAATCGCAAGATCGAACGCCGCGAAGACGGCGGGCGCACAAGTGCCATGGCCTGCACAATACACCAGAGGATCCTCACCGATGATGGGACCCTCCCTCACTTTGCTTGGGCGAGCCAAAACATCACTGCTGTGACGGCCTTGCTGCACAGCCTTCTAGAGGCCGCGACGTCCGAGGATCGCTGGGCCCACTGAGAAATTCGCATGTTGCTCGAGCGTGCGGTGGCGCAGCAGGTAGAAAGCTCATTGTCTCGGTGACACGAGCCTAATGCCAGCCAGTGCACACCCTCGGTATGCCCCACCAAGGATGCATCCTTTCACCAGACACCGCCAGGCGGCAGGTAGCACACCGCTGTCCTGGTACATCAATGTCTTGGTCACGACCGCGACGTGCGCAGCACCATCGATGCCCACAGGCGTACCCACGGCGATGCAAGGGAGGGAGCCCACTGCGGCTACCATCCTCAATGCGGCGGACACTACGATAGTGGCGAGGACCGGAGCCCGAGCCCCGACCTACCAGGCCCTCAGGCCTTCGTCTGACACATCCTCAATGCTGCCTTCCCACCAAGGTACCAACTGCCTACCAACATCCCTAAATATTTTGGGGAAACAAATCCTGGGCTTTGGCTCGAAGACTATCGGCTTGCGTGTCAAGCCGGTGGTGCGAGTGATGACGATTTCATTATTCGCAATCTCCCACTATTCTTGGCCGACTCGGCATAAGCGTGGTTGGAGCACCTACCGTCCAACGCCATTCAAAGTTGGGTGGATCTGATGGAGATCTTTGTGGGGCGTAGGGGCCCATGGACTACCAAGGAACTCTTGGACATCGCCACCAGCCACGCCTCAGGAGAGGAGGTGGTTGGAGCCATCTTCGACCATTCTGACAGCAAGGCGAGGTGAGACGAGGACATTGGCGAAGGCGCCTCCAACCATCCCGCCAAAAGAAAAAATAAGAAGCAATGGCACGATAACTCAATTATGGCCACTACCAATTGCAAGGGTGGCCAGAAGCCCACGGAGGGCACTCTGAACCACTTTGAGAAAATGCTCGAGGGGCCATGGCCAAAACATGCTTTCTTGGCCAAGCATCTATACAAGGATTGCGGCCTCATGCGCAAATACTTGTCCGGAGGCCTTAACAAATGGGAGCAGGGGAAGGAACCTGCCCCCACCACAGACAACACAGAGGAGAAGGATGACACCTTCCCAATGCCAAATGGTGCCCTCATGATCTTCGGAGGATCAGCAGCCTATGACTCCAAGCGTCGCTAGAAGGTCGCACGCCATGAGGTCTATATGGCCAGACCGGCCATGCCTGCCTTCCTTCGGTGGTCAGAATCCACCATAACCTTTGACTAGACTGACCATCCGGATGCCATCCCATACCTGGGAAGGTACCCGCTTGTTGTTGATCTGATCATTAGCCCAAAGCGACTCATGAAAGTACTGATGGATGGAGGCAGTGGCCTCAACATCATGTACGCTAAGATGCTCGACGAGATGGGCGTCGATCGAACGAACCTCCACCCCATCTGAGCACCTTTCCATGGTGTCGTGCCTGGTAGATAGGCTGTACCACTAGGATAGATCGATCTGCCCATCACTTTCGGGGATCAGTCCACTTATAGGACTGAGACCCTCACCTTCGACGTGGTAGGGTTCCCTAGAACCTTCCATGCCATCCTGGGACGTCCATGCTACATGAAGTTCATGGCCATCCCCAACTATACATACCCCAAACTAAAGATGCCAGGTCCCCACGGGGTCATCACCATTGGCACCTCCTTCTGTTGCGCTTACGAGTGCAAAGTCGAATGCTGCGGCCACGCTATAGCAGTTGTGGCCTCTGAAGAGCTAGCCACCCTCAGGGAGGAGTTCATTGAAGAATCGCCCGACGCAAAGAGGTTGTCTAGATCATTCGAATCAGCAAAAGGGTCCAAGGAGGTCCTTGTGGACCCCAGCAGCTCTAAGGGCAAAAAGGTCCACATCAGAACCATGCTCTCCCCTAAATTAGAAAGCGTGCTCGTCGACTTCCTCTGTGATAACAAAGACATCTTTGCATGGAAACCCTCAAATATGCCAGGCATCCCGAGGGAGGTCACCGAGCATACCTTGAAAATCCACCTAGGCTCCAAGCCGGTAAAGCAACGCCTGCGCCGCTTCGATGATGAAAAACACAGGGCCATCGATGAAGAGATAGCAAAACTGTTGGCTGCTAGGTTCATCAGGGAAGTACACCACCCAGAGTGGTTGGCAAATCCTGTTCTTGTGCAAAAGAAGAGTGGGAAATGGAGGATGTGTGTCGATTACACGGGCCTCAACACGGCATGCCCGAAGGACCCATTTCCTTTACCACGCATAGACCAAATAGTCAATTCTACCTTAGGGTGTGAAACCCTCTGCTTCCTTGATGCATATTCCGGCTACCACCAGATTGCGATGAAAGAGTTCGACCAGCTCGCGATGTCTTTCATCAGCCCCTTCGGATCATTTTGCTACTTTTCGATGCCATTCGGTCTGAAGAACATTGGGGCAACTTACCAGCGCTGTATGCTCAGCTGCTTCGGGGACCTCATTGGGCAGACCATTGAGGCCTACATCGACGACATCATAGTTAAGTCCAAATGGGCTAACCACCTTGTCACCGACCTTGAACAAACCTTTGCAAAACTCCAGGCAAATGGCATCAAACTCAATCCCGAAAAGTGTATTTTTAGGGTCCCAAGGGGCATGCTTCTCGGCTTCATTGTCTCTGAGCATGACATCGAAGCTAACCCAGAGAAAATCTCAGCCATCACAAGGATGGGCCTGATCCAGAACATAAAGGGAGTTCAGCGGATCACGGGGTGCCTCACCACCCTCAGCCGATTCATTTTGTGCCTTGGCGAATGAGGACTCCCCCTTTATCGACTCCTGAAGAAATCCAACCACTTCGAGTGGACAGCCGAGGCCTAGGAGGCGCTTGACATGGTCAAGCTATTTCTAACCAAACCCCCAGTCCTGGTTCCTCCAAGCAACAAAGAATCCCTCCTGCTGTACATAGTGGCCACCACGCAAGTGGTTAGCGCCACCTTAGTAGTAGAGCAGGAAGAAGAGGGGCATGCCTTCAAGGTGCAGCGCCCTGTATATTTCATCAGCGAGGTATTATCCGACTCCAAAACCTGCTACTCCCAAATCTAGAAACTCCTCTACACCATCCTCATCACCAAAAGGAAGCTACATCACTACTTCAAGTCACACCCTATGATAGTCGTGACGTTGTCCCCCCCTTAGTGAGGTCATCCATAGCCAGGATGCTATGGGAAGAACCACAAAGTGGGTGCTCGAGCTGATGGATTAGGGCATTACTTATGCCTCCTGAACAACGATCAAATCCCAGGCGCTAGCTGACTTCATTGCGGAGTGGACCGAAGTCTAGATGCCACTAGCAGTCGTTGATCAAGAATACTAGATGATGTACTTCGATAGATCACTGATGAAAAAGGTCACCAGTGCAGGACTAGTCTTTCTGTCACCCCTTGGGGTCCACATGAGGTACATGGTTCGGCTCCATTTCCCCTCATCAAATAATATCGTAGAATACAAATCGCTCATCAATAGCCTACGAATCGCCATCAAGCTGGGCATCTGATGCCTCGATATCAGGGGCGACTCCTAGCTGATCGTCGACCAAGTCATGAAGGAGTCAAGCTGCCACAACACCAAGATGGTGGCATACTGCCAAGAAGTCCGATGACTAGAAGACAATTTCGACGGCCTCGAGCTCAATTACATCCCAAAGCGCCTCAATGAAGCAGCTGACGCACTCATGAAAGCAACATCTGGCTAAGAGCCAGTACCGATGGGTGTCTTCACCAGCGATCAACACAAGCCCTCGGTGTGCTACGAGGGGTCAGAACCGGCCGACGATGGCCCATCTGATTTGACCCCGGAGGCCGACCCACCGACTGCTCTGCCCGACCCTGAGGTCATGGAGCTTGAAGAGGATCTAGCAGTAGAGCCCGACCCTCACAATGACTAGAGAACGCCTTACCTCGACTACCTCCTCTGTGACACAATACTGGAGGATAAGATGGAAGCCCGACAGCTCACACGCCGTGCCAAGTCCTTCGTTCTTGTAGAAGACGAACTCTACAAATGGAGCCACGTCGGGATCCTACAGCTCTGCATCCCCAATGAATAGGGAAGACTTCTGCTAATCGACATCCATGGTGGGGTCTACGATCACCATGCCATGCCAAGGACCTTGGTTAGAAATGCATTCTAACAGGGCTTCTACTGGCCCACCACAGTAGCCGACGTCGAGAAAATTGTACGCACCTACGAAGGGTGTCAGTACTACGCTCGGTAGACTCACCTCCTGGCCTAGGTGCTCCAGATGATCCCCATCACATGGCCCTTTGTGGTCTAGGGGCTCGACCTAGTTGGGACACTCAAAAAGGCACCCAGGGGCTTCACTCATCTACTTGTCACCATAGACAAGTTTACGAAGTGGATCGAAGCTCGACCGATCTCCACGATCAAATCCGAGCAAGCTATATTGTTCTTCCTCGACATCATCCATTGCTTTGGAGTACCAAACTCCATCATCATAGATAATGGCACGCAGTTCACTGATAGGAAATTCATTCGATTCTACGATGAACAACACATTTGGATCGATTGGGCAGCCATCGCACACCCCCAGACGAATAGGTAGGTCGAGCACGCAAATGGCATGTTCCTGCAAGGCCTTAAGCCCAGGATCTTGAACCGGTTGAACAAGTTCGGTGTGCACTAGCTCGCTGAGCTCCCAGCGGTGCTCTAGAGCCTAAGGACAACTCCTAGTCGGGCCACCAGCTACACACCCTTCTTCATGGTCTATGGTTCTGAGGCCATTCTCCCAATGGGCCTTGACTATGGAGCACCAAGAATCAGAGCATACAATGAACAGGGGACCGAGGCATCCCACCAAGATGCCATGGACCAGCTAGACGAAGCCCACAACATCACCCTCCTCTATTCGGCTAAGTACCAGCAGGCGTTGTGATGGTACCATAGCCGACGGGTACGGGACCCAGCCTTCAATGTCGGGGACCTCATCCTCCACCTCATGCAGAGCAACAAGGACCACCACAAGCTCTCCCCGCCCTAGGAGGGGCCATACATCGTCGTGGAAGTACTCTACCCAGGCGCCTACAAGTTGAAAACCATCAACGGCGAGGTCTTCACCAACGCCTAGAACATTGAGCAGCTACATCGTTTTTACCCTTAAATAAACGCATGTTTTATCAGTTTTTGTCTTTACAAATCCCTGATCTTTAGTGACATCCGATCCCTGCAAATCACGAGGGGCCGGACCTCACTCGGGGGCTAATACAAATCATACAAGTACATTTTGCAAACACTTCCTGTGATTATCTTTGCAAACTTTATCTAAGTTTTTCGGTTCTCCTCATAACAAGTCCTAAAAACTAAGATTTTAGGAACAAATTCTGAGTACAACTGGTAGGACAGCGGGAGACCCACTCCCCAGCGGCTACAACCTCTTTGCTCACCAGCATAATCAAAACTAGTTCACCCGCATTCCTAGTTTTTTGCAACTTGGGCCATGGGAAGGCATCAAAACCTCTTCACAAAAAGAGGAAACTGAAAAACTGTTTGACGTAACAAAAGATGGAAAATTTGTTCATTTTTGCACAAATTCATCACTTACAAAGTGATTTTATCATAAAAAGAACTAATGTACTCCTAAAATTCAAAGGACTGTTCACTCGGGGGCTCCCCCAAACTTATTCGATTACAGTCTCTGCTTAGCTTCACTACAAGTACTACTGCGGTCGCTGCGCCAAGCTCTCCATTGGCAATGACCGGGCACATACACGGCCTAGTTCATCTATTGTGGCTGCTGCACCAAGCTCTCCATCGGCAACGTCCGGGCACGTACACGGCCCAGTTCGTCTACTACGGCTGCCGTGTACTGCTCCCCATCGGTGACGTCCTATCGCTTCACGGGATCCTTGAAGGCGCCGTCATCTGCAATGACGAGCGCCATGCCAGCGACTATGGTGTCCCTCCGCTGGGGCGCCCAGGGACTACGCCATCATCATCGGCCGTAACCTTGACAACGGCATCAGGACAGGAAGCGCCTCCCACTGAAGGAAGGCTACAACCGACGACGACAAAATCAACAATGCTCAGCACCCTTCGGCGCCTTTCCTCCTTTGGCAGCGGTGACCCCTCCTTAGCACAGGTGAACTACGCCATCTCATCTATGTTGGATGACCTCTAGCTCGACATCGCGCTCTAGATTCATGAGCGGATCTATGAGTTCTTCTCTCCCTGGCATTACCCTCTCTTACTTAGGGGCCGATGCATTCGGTGAAAAGAAAGGAGAAGAGGTGGCGGCTCAGAGGCTGGAGGGGAGGTGGGGCAAGAACTCTCCCCCCCTATTTAAAGAGGGGGCTTAGCAGCCAAGGAAAGGCAAAAGGTTTGGACAAAAAACTCTCTGCCTTCCCCTATTCAATACAAATGCGAAATCAATGCTGACAGAAATCCAAGGGGACGCGCCGGAAACAACGGGACACGCTCTGGCTGATAGGATGCCACCTGGTAAGCCAAAACATCACCCGAGCATGGCCCACCACTAATGCACCCTAGACATGAGAACCGGGGCATGCTCACCTACAGGTGATTCTCCGCTTCCCCAGGCAGCACCCTAAAACGACCCAACAATGGAACATCCCTCCGGGGGGAGCCTAGAGGGCCTCCTGGGTCGATCAGGTGGCCTAGGCAAAACAATGAACGAACAACCAATTGAAAGATAAGCACCCATGTTTACTTACTTTGAGTGTTGAATTCTTTACCGAGCCTCTGACCCCAGCAATGGCAGGGGCACGGACATCGCTCGGGGGCTACCGAGGGCACCAGTTTGTTTAAACACCCTCTTAGCCCGACCCCTCCTTATGTTTAAAAAACCAGAAGCATGGCGTGTGGGAATAAAACAATGAATACAACTGGATGAACCAATAGATCCTACACCCCGACAGCTACGGTGTTTCTTGTTCACCAGCATAATCACATTCATAGTTCCTCACATTACTAGCCTTAGCTCCCACCTTCCCACAAGGAGTTTGGAGGGGTCCACCTGTAGAGCCCCCCTTCGGGGGGAAGTTGACAGATCGCTTAAAAATCAATCAAGCGGCTCGAATCACCGCCAAAAGACAAACAAAAATAGCGATACTTATGCAGGTCACGTCGGCCTCGTCGAAAACGTCGGACCCAAACCTAGCACGGACATGTCTGGTAGGAGCTTCCCATGGCTCATACCACCAAGGTAACATTACCGACCCCGCTTTCATTTTGATTAAACTATATGCTAAATCCATACATCCAAACATTTCATATGTAAATTCTTGCATCCCAATGCTTCATGTCGTGTCACGAAGCGGTAGCTGCCTCATTCAATATGAGCGGCGCCTAACTAGGGTTCGAAGGCCGGCTCGCAAAGGGCTCGAGGCCGCCTCGTGTCAAACAGAGCTAGGGGAGGAAAACCAAAATGAGCCCCAGCAGCCTCGCCTGACCTTGTTTAGAAATGGATAGGGACATTTCAACCTTTCTTATTTGATTCTAACCTCGAGCCAGACCCACAGAATCTCCATCGAGGAGAGGCCAACGGGCCACCTGAGCCTAGCAAATGGCTTGGGCATCTGCCGGGAGGTGGGTTAAGAAGTAGTGGAATGCCACATGAGGGCCCTGCCGACCCCGTCAGCGAACGATGGATCCAAATTCCACATGTACATACCCGTTAGCGAGCTCATTGAGTGCAACACTTGAGCCATCAAGGCAAGTGTCATCAACTCAGCCCCTTTGGTCGTGGAAACCAAGGATGGGGTAGCATACGAAAACACGGCTGACCCTTAACAGACCCTAAAGGGCTCAGGGGCTCGAGCCGCTCAATCCAAGATCAAGAGACCGAGGTTCGAAGGCTGACCAGCGAAGGGTTTAGGGCCACCTCGTGTGAAACAAGAGCTAGGGGAGAAAACATAGATGAGCCTCAATGACCTTAGCTTGACCTGCATTAATGCGAATAGGGTTATCTCAACCTTCTTGTTCAATCCGACCTCTAGCCAAGCCCATAGAAACCCCATTGAGCAGGAATCTGTTGGAAGGCGGGCAAAGGAGTAATGGAACGACACCCAAGGGCTTCGCCGACCCTACCGTGAAGCAAACAGGATCGGATTCCGTCCAAACATCCCTATTAGCGAGCTCATAACGCATGGTCACGCAGCAATCATCAAAGTCCTAGGTAAGGGGTATGAGTAAATACAAACGTAAGTTTGCCTCCCCTGCTCCGATCTTTAGTAACATCTGACCCCACCAATCGTAGGGGGTCGGATCTCACTCAAGGGCTGATAAAGGTATGGGTACCTCCTTTCTTTTTTTGAAAAAACATTAAAGAGAGAAGAATGTGAAATCAAACAAACAAAACAAAAATTACAAAACCGTTTCCAAGACACGAAAGTACTGACACTTGTTCACATATTACAAATAAGTGTTTATCAAGCTAACTACTTTCGCGAAGGGAGAACCTCTTGTTTCCACTTGTCCGCCAGGTTCTGTGCAAGGGGGGCCACTGCCTTTTCCATCTCGTCTAGCTCATCATCATCATAGACAGGCATGAAGCCATGGCTCATTGCCTCTAGGTTAATCTCCTGATCATAATGGGAATGGGCAACAGCAAAGGCTTGGATGATCCCAGCATGAAAGGCGTCCTCCTCAAGTTGGCCTACCCGCGCCATGATTCCCATGGCATGAGCTGCAAACGAGCTGGATCCATCTGGCTATGCCACCCTCAGGGCGTTAGTAACCACTTCGATAGTAGCTTGTAGAAGGTCGTGCTCATCGCTCTCGACCCGGAGGATCCCTCATACTTTGGTAAGCTCCTTCTCTAGCCTGGCAACAACTTCCTCAATGTCCAACCTTCGGTTCACCACGTCTCCAAGATGCACCCGGAGGGAATCGGCCACCCCACGTGCCTCGTCGCACTCCCGGATGGCCCGGTCATGATCCTCATGGGCCGCACTACACTTTGAGCGAAGTCTTTCCCCAGTCTAGCATAGCTCGTCCCACTCCTCGTGCAACTAGGTGATCATTTTGGCATCCCGGTCCACCCTCTGCTGCAATGCCGCGGACCTCTCCTCAGCCTTCAGCTTGAGGTCTCACTCTTTCTCTAGCTCCACTAGGAGCTTGTCGGCCTGCTCACTAGCCACAGTGTCCTTCTGTAGTAGCTCATCCCGCTCCTTTCGAAGCCTGGCGGCATCCTCCTCATAAAGCTTCACCCTTGCCGATAGGTCCTCAAACATCTCAAGAGCATCCTCTATGTCTTGGCATGCCTTGATCTCCCGCTGCTGGGTGGCAGCGAGTTGCGTGCCCACATCTCCTCGTAGCCTCGCCTCCTCAGTAAGGCAGTCCCTTTCCACCTTTTGCTCACGAAGGAACCGGGACTTGTCCCGGCTACGAGCAATAATATTCTAAAAGGAGGATCGGAATTAGAAGACACAAAAACATAGAAATGTGTGAAGAAAGAAGAAAACAAGTGAGAAGATCAAGTGGATACCTAGCTAGAAGGAATGAGGATTTTGCACAAGGCACCACTGGCCTCATTCAACGCAGCCGAGAACCCGATGTCTAGATTTTCCCGCTCTAGGCTCTCAGCAGCATTGTCGAGCGAGAACAGAGCCGATGTTGGGTCCTCATTGGCCATCCACTAGAGCGGCGGCTCCCCCCTCACGGGAGAACGGTTGCCCCCCAACAACAAGGCCAAAGGCGGCTCCCTTCTGGTCCTTCCCACCACCACCACGATGCCCAGAGACCTTCCGGCCGTGTCCTCCTCCATCCACCCTGCCTCGGGTGCCATGGCCTAGACTGCCGGTAGCATGGATTGCGCCACCCTCTCGGATGCCACCATGACGGTATCTGACCCTACCGGGCTTGTCATAGTCACGGCCACCTCCGTCTAGGCCTCCGGCGGTGTGAACTGCGCTGCTCCGTCAGAAGTCGCCATGGCGGCATCCAACTCCGCCCGGCCCATGTCAGGCACCATTACCTGGGCCACTGGGGGCATAGAATGTGCCACCCCCTTGGATGCCATTGCGGCTACATTCAGCTACTCCTGGCTTGTCACGATCATGGCCGTCTGCTCGACAACCACCAAGGGCACGGACACTGCCAAACCAGCCAACGAGGCCGCAGCAGCAGCATCACTCCTGCCCGAAACAGGGATGACACTGGGCAGCGTGATCCTCCCTACCTAGAGAGCGGGGCTCTTCCTAGGTGCTGGCCCCAAAGGGTGGCCCTGTCACAAGAATCTGCAAAATGGAAAAAGGGCAAAAGGTCAGAATAGAGAAATAAAAAATGAAAACAAGGGGAATCGGTGACGTACTCTGACGCTTTCGGTCGACGGGTACATTTTGAGGATGAACCCTAGGACCCTTGCTCCAACTCATGTGGACAGGACCGTTTTGAGCCTGCCCCCTGCTCCGACGTAGGGGGGCTCATCTCTCTTGCCTCCAGGGGCGCGACACCAGAGCCGCTCCCCTCCATCGGCTCATGGGGCATGGCACCAGAGCCGCTCCCCTCCATCAGCTCATGGGGCATGGTGTCAAAACCACCCCCCTTCACTAGTACCTTAGGGATGGCCTTGGATCCATCCCCTCCCATCCACTGACCCTCCACGCGGCACCCCGTGGGTGACGGCGGATCCTCTAGCTCCCGCCGGACCTAGAGGCAGGCCCGGCTCCACTACCCCCGTGGACCCACTTCCCTCCATGTGGAATGGAAGGGGTCCCTACATGGACAGCGAGTCCTCATTCACTAGGTCACCCCAATCCATGCCGGCTGTCGTCTCATCATCATCATCGTCATCATCGTCGTCATCGTCACTACTAGTCTCCTCTCCTCGATCACTCGCTTGTTGCTTCCGTATTGCCTTCTTCTTCGCGAGCTCCCTTGTCTTCTTATCCCAACTGGCTAGGGCACGATTTGCTGCTGCCCAGGCTGGGTCCTTCGATAGTGGAACTGGGCTATTCTTGAAGAATAGTCCCCCCGGCTGATCCTGTTATCCCATGGTTAGCATCAAAGGATTAGAAATTTCAAGCGAAAGGAGGAGCAAGGGAAAAGAAAACCTACAAAGTCAACAAACCCTGGCTCCGGCCACATTAGGGGATGCCCCAGCACCGGGTACACAAAGTCAAGGATAGGACCAATGGAGTCCTTTGTGGGCTCCATCACCTTCTTAATGCGCTGTGCCACCTTAGAAGGAGGGAGCGCTTTGTCGGCAAGCGTCGTCCCTTTGAACGACGCTTCAGGCACCATCTGATATAGGGGAAGCGCGTGTGCCATCAGCAGCACAACTCTCCTCATGTGGTAGGCACCAATAATCCCTGACCCCTTTATGCCCCTCTCCTTTAGAGTTTGAAGGGCAGCGAGAAGGTCACTGAGATGCTTCTTGTCCTTGGCCTGAACACCCCACCCCCATGACTCTAGGGCCTCTAATATGTAGCGCCCTAGTGAATGCCGACAAGGGAGCAGTGGCGTCGTTCTTGACATAGAACCATTATGAATGCCACCCCTTGTTGGAGGTGGTCAGATGCATCAACGGATACGCCCATGCCCTAGTGTTGCTGAGGTGGATGTTGGCGCACCCCACCGACGCATGTAGATCTTGCTTCTCGACCCACCTCTTCATGATATTGATGGCAAAGAGATACCACCACAGGTAAAAGTGGGGATTGATCCCCAAGAACCCCTCACACAGGGCGACAAACGCCACAATGTGCTAAATCTTGTTGGGGGTAAGGTGTTGGAGCTCCACCTAGTAGTAGTCCATCAGTCACCGAAGGAACTGATGGGCGGGCGTGGCGAATCCTCGCTCATGGAAGTGGGCGAAAGAAATGATGTACCCGTCGGGTGGCTTCGGTTCCCCCTCTTCATCGGGTAGCCGCCACTCCTCGGCGGTGGTCAATGGGCGAAGGAGGCCTCAGCAGACGAGGCCCTCTAAGCACTAAGGAGAGATGTTAGATTTGTACCATGGGTCCATTGCAATGACAGGAGCAGCATGGGGGAGAAGGCAGCAGCGAGCTTGATGGCAGAGG